>NW_010304341.1:8314-104866 GCF_000700745.2 Antrostomus carolinensis | reverse complement strand
AATTATTATAAAAAAATAGGTTACTTGAAGTTATTCAATGTTCCTTGTTATTGCAGTCTTCTCAAATATCTTCTTTATGATCCAAGAACTGTTATCAAAATGCATTAATTCAGTTGGTACTTGATGCTTCTATACTGGAGTTAAATGTGCATGTAGGGATTTTTTGTATATCAGTAACAAAGATTTTCAGTTTTCAAATCTTGAGTCCCTAATGACAGTTATTACTCAGGAAATGTTCAGAAAACTGTCTGATTATAAGTGGTTAGTACAATCAGCATTTCAGAATTTAACAAACATCTTTGAAAATCAGACCCAAACTTATACTCCTTTATGTTGGTATGAACTTGAGATAAGGTTAAAAGAAAAAAAGGAAATAAAAAACAAATATTTTTTTCCGGCTACAAGTACTAATTTTTACTCATTTGAAGTTCTAAAATTGTCAATCAAATGAGTAAGAAATAAACAAGCATTTCTAAAAATAACTATGTACTTATGAGAAGAGAAGGTAATCATTTGGTATGAGACGATTTTACAGATTTCAAGTGAAAAATAAATAAATAAAAAAATATTAACAATAAATACTTTTCTGTTCTTCTACTTCAGAAGTAGCTTTTGCCTTACACAATCTCAAACTGTATCCCAAATAATGTTAAGCTAAATTCTCTTCATAGTTTTCTGGAGAATACAGAAAAAAGAAAGCTGTCAAGATCTTTAAAATATAGCATTAGGAAGAGAGGTTTGTTGTCAGAACTGTGTAAAGGGGATTAAATTTCACTTCTGCTGTATACTCCGAAGAGTACTTTTAGCCTTTTCATCTGGTGTGCTAAGCCTTTAAGCCCAAGTCACTTTAAGCTGACTACTGTGTTACATGACTATTAACTCAAATATCTGATTTCAGAATATGTGTTGCCAGAAGTTAATTTTCTGTTTCCTTATTGTCAGTTTGAAGATTGGATAGCTGATGTTGATTAAGGAAAAACTGTTAAATTAGTTGTCTTCAAAAAGATTTATCTTCTTTTTGTCTGAAATGGGGCCTAAAGAAACATATCTCTAAAGTGCTGTAGGATTAGAAAAAGAAAGGAAATCAGTTTTGGCTTGAATGTCTTTTTTAAGTAGAGTAAATTGGCTCTAGAGTGGTTGTAGGTGAGAAACTGCAGCAAGAAGTAACTTGCATAGTATAGATTAAATTTAAACTGCTCAGTCAACGTGGCTGCCATGAGCTGTTTTCGCATTGTTTTAAAAGACAAAAAAAAAGAACATAGGTGACAATACCGTGCTGGGAACACTTTGGTTTAATATTCTTTTAAATAAAATATTTTTTAAAATTCTAAAATAATCTGTAGGTTTATTGAACAAACACATCATGTGGTGTTAATAAACCTTACAGTAACTTACATCAGAAGGGCAAAGGTAATTACAACTCAATCCCCAACATATGCACGACAGATGAAAATATTAAGTTTCTGTGATTGATTATTGCAAAATAGTGTGCTGTGGTTTATTTTTAATTAACTGTGCTTGACCTGCCTTCTTTGCTGTTGTGTTCTAGGAAAAACAGAGTTGTCACATAGAGAACACATCTATTGATAACAGAGGAGGTTTTGTCTGAGGAAAATGTAGAATAAATATTGCTAGTACTTTTTTTAAAAAAAAAAAGATCCTAGCAGTTGGGTTTTTTTGTTGGTTTTGTTTTGGTTTTTTTTTCAAATATCAGTGAAGACTAGTGGATGAAAATATATTGAATTTTGTTTTAAGAGAACTTTAAAGTAAATTTACCAGATGAAGTGCCAGCAAATGAACCTTGAAAAACAGTATCATAGAGATGTATTGTTTTTATTTTACATGTTGCAGTAAACTCCTCACTTGCTTATTCTGCACATCTCGGGAAACAAAGCCAGGAAACAAACTGTTAGAAATACATCTGTGGGAGGATAATGGCCTGGGAGATAGAGAACAAAAAGATCCATGGAGTATTTTAATTTTGGTCTGTGACAGTTGGGATATGGACACTAAAGGAATTCTGGCTCAAAGTTGACTTTAAACACAGGTCTGCCATGGGGGTGGTGCAGTCCTCTGGATGGAAAAGGACCTCCCTGAAGGTCTGGGATGACACAGTGGTTGTTGTCAGACAATTGCTAGCATTTAAGTTAGAGCAGTTTAAGACATTTTCACTTTTCTCAAATAGAAGTTGTGACCTTTCAGATGAGATGAATGTTAATACATTCTATTATAATGCAAACAAAACATTTTTAAGGTATCAGCACTCCCTGTAGTTAGTGGGTTTGTTTCCATTGCCACGAACTGCAGGACTCAGTATGGTTAGTGTGTCCCACCTTGGGGGACAGAGGGAATTACAGTAATTCTCAGGAAAGTAAAGTTATGGTTTTTTAAAGTTCTTTTAACTTATTTTTCTCAGGCTTTATCCTGTGCTACAGTCTTAACTGCCATAGCAATACTGGCAAGTCCCTTATATATTGGCAGGTTTTGGAATTTTTCTGCTTTTGTATTTACACAATTTCCTCAGTCGACACCAGCTAAGCCAACAAAAGCTGTCTTCTGTTGCCATAAGTTCACAAGTATATCACCATAGGCTGTGCTGGCAAAGTGATTAGTAATGCAGAGGGTCTAATATAAACCAGGTATAATTTTGTGAATGTTACTGAAAGATTGACCTGGGTGAAGGATTAGGTGAGAAAAACCTATAAAGATTAACACAAATTTCCTTGTCATAGAGTTATGTAAATCCTACTCTTTTAATTTTGTTGTTGTTGTGGTTTTATTCTCGCAGCATTTACTGAGTGAATTGAGTAATCTTTTAACTCAAAGAGTAGAGATCTCTTTTGAGATTCCAGTTTTGAACCCAATTTCTAAAATAGGACTAAGAAAATAATGTAATATCTAACGTTTTAATCTCCAGTTCCTCTTCACTAACTTTTTTTTTTCTTTTTTTTTTTTTGGGGGGGGGGGGGTGGTCGGGAGGAGGCTGGGACAAGGGGGGAATTTATATCTGTGGCTTGTAGATTTCTTGGCTGGATAAACAAGTTTAACGTTTTGGTTTTTATCTTTCAACAGGCAAAAAAATAATCAGTCTGAATATTCAGTCTGTAACAACTTACAAGACAATTTCTAACGTTATTGGATATTTAAAAGGAACTGTATTTCCTGGTAAGTAGCCCTTTATCATTTGTATTGATTATTTGTTTCTTGGTGGCTGTGAGTCATAGCTGGGATCAGGATTCTATTTTGCCAGATAAAGCACTACTACAGAGGAAGGAGAGCACCTTTGTTGTAGTAATTTTGTGAATTGATTTATGCCAAAACAGAACAGAAGGGTTAAACAGAGAATGTACTCAAGGGGTTATTATAGTTACAATAAGGATATTTTTATGCAACAAGCAGGAATTACATGTAGACCATAGGAAATATTAGTATTTTATACCAAGTAACTATGTTGATGGTTTTAATTGTAGGGTGCACTCTGTATTGCATGATTTATATTAATATGCAAACTGTGTATAAAACCTTAGAAAGGGTTTTGATTTTATTTTTATAATGTTAGCAGAATTTTTATACCTAAAACTCAGTGCTTCAAGTCCAGAACTTCCCTACATAATTCATGTGTCTCACTGAAACCAATGTGTAGAGCAGCATCATCTCTGGCTTAGTTAAGAATCTAATATCAGATGTGATTATAGTGTATAAAATTCTGTGACTAAGTTCTTAATCATACTTGCTGCAGCTTTATTTTGTGTTGCAATCATGCCCTAAGCTATTTTTGTACAAGTCCATGAATAATAATTAATGTTCAGTATGTCTAAGAATTAAACAATAAGATTCTAAGTGCAACTGTGACATAAACCACAAACCTCCTCCCTCTTTTGGTGCTGTATGCAAATAATACTATGATCAGGACATCATAGGAATGAAGATCATTTGGGGCTTATTCTGTCTGCAGGTGAATTTGCCTAAAAGTTGAAGGGTTTCTGCAACATGAATGAACACTATTGCTGGTTACTTACCTAGGGCAAAATGTTGTAGACCCAGTCCAATTCCTAATGTACTGATGATACTGTCACCAAAACATTGTTATGTTTGCCTTGATTAATACTCTTAGATTAGGTTCAGAAGAAAGGTTGCAAATTTATCTACAGTCCCTTAGGTGGTGGGACAGTTATTTCATATTGTTAGTGAAATAATTACTTGTGTTTGTGTGTGCTGAATGCTGTGCTTTTCTCCAGAACTTTTTTTTTTTTTAACATAGAAAACAATTAGCATAGTGAATTTAATTTCAATGAAGGATTTAATATCCTTCAAGAATTTGAAGTTACTAGTCTGCTATTGCTAATGTTTTGCAAATAAGTGTCATGGAATTTAGAAGATAGAAAGTGCCGTGTTCAGACATGCTGTCTACTGAATTGTGAAACAGAAGCCAGACAAATAATGCAAAGCATGCGTCAGTTTCTGTTTAATAAGTTCTTTATCTTCTCTATACCTGAATTTATCATCTTATTATTGCATTCTTAATAAGAAGCTACTTTTTAAAGGTATGTCAGTATATGCTTAACTTTAAGAATTTAAGGATATATAATCAAGAGAAGTGAGCAGCACTACGTAGATGCCAACAGTTTGTCCCATAAATGGCTTGTTGAACAAGGGCCATAGCAACTGGCTTGTAATGTAGGCACATGTTAAGCTTCTAATGCACCATGGGTAACATTTTGTACAGAATCAGTGTTAAACCTTCATTTGTTCTTCCTGGTTGATGCTGTAACCATGCCCTCCCAACTGATTTGAATACTCGTATGTTTTCATGGTATTGATTCTGTTATATTGATGGGGTTTTGCTAGTTTCATACCCCTGAAATATTTACCTTTACATTCTCAGAAATGCAGAAAGAAAGCAAAATTGTCTTTAGTGCTTAATGAAAGACTGTGGAGCATCGCCAAGGTGGATTATTTTTTGCTTAAAGGCCTCCTAACACACACACAAACACATCTATGTAATGGTGATCTTATTTGACATTTGATCTGAGGAATAACAATGAGCATCTGAAATCCAACCAAAATATTAAAAAAGATTTAGGAGCAGAGGAAATATGATAGTTGGTAGCCTTTTAAAACCTAAAAAACATAACACTGCTTTTGTAGCTCTATTGGACAAAGTTGAAAATAGGCTGTATCACAAGAGAAGACGATATAAAATCACTTTTTTTTTAATGATAAATCCCTGTTGTCCTGCCCATCACTACTGAATGCTGTCTCTTCTTATCACTTTCAAAAGTATGGGATGGATTTTTTTTTTTCTCTATCTCTCGTCCTTTTTTTTTTTTTCTTACCGTGTGGTCTCCTTCTCTACATGCTTCAGCAAATGATTATGAGAAAGGACAGCTGCTGTCTCTGTAAGCATGACCATCCTTTCTCCTATGCTTTTCCTATAGTCATTTGCTTCAGGGTATTGCCTCTTTTCAAGAGGGAGAGATGTGCAAAGATGAAGAATTTCAAAGGAGGCACCAGCTGTTACGTTTTACCCTTGTTCATTCAGCTGGCATCTCCTACAGTAAGTTGCTGCTTGTAGCTTTCTTCTTCATCAAAATGTCCTATACTGTTTTACATAAGATCTCTTTCCACTCCCTTTCACATACACTTTTCGCACACTGAACAGAGATTATAATATGGGGCATACGTGTTAGTGGAACTTCCTCTAATGATCTAGAAGCCTGTAGGGCCATTCATTTCAGTTCCCAATTCCTAATATTGAGTTGAAGATTTTATGATTTTTCACTGTCAGTGCAAGCTATAATTAAACATCCCATGATGCAACACACAAGTTGCAAAATTATATGATTTAGACTGCATTTTGTTACATTAAATTATTTTAAATTTACATTTTGCATATCTACTTTTAGGAAGAAATTTTCATTTACATACTAATACACCCCCTAAGCAGTTGATAGAAAATCATCTTGTGTTGTAGAAAGAAAGAATACTGTCAGAAAACCAAAACTTTTTGCACTTTTAGGAAACCAAGTGACACCCAGAGATTGTTGTGGATCTGAAATCACTTGATAAATTTTCTTCTGTTCTCTATCGGTATCCTGAAATATGGAAAGAACACCTTTAAAAGTCTAGATCTGTTCCAGAAAGAGACTTTACTAAATATCAGAACACAACCAGTAAACACTCCTTCAAAAAGGCTTCAGTTGTGATTTTATCTCACACAGAAGGTCTAATAATTTAATAAGTCATTCAGCATATCTCTGCTTAGACTTCTTGACACATTTCAATCACACTAGTCATTCATGTTGTTTCATACCACATCATCATTTTGTAAAAAAATAAGGTTATTTACACTTGTGAGTTAATATTTAGATTATATCATAGAATGATAGAATCATAGAATAGTAAGGGTTGGAAGGGACCTTAAAGATCATCCAGTTCCAACCCCCCTGCCATGAGCAGGGACGCCTTCCACTAGACCAGGTTCCTCAGAGACTCATCCAACCTGGCCTTCAACATATTATGCCTCAAGAGATTAAGGTTTCATTTAATTTCTCTGGGGAAAAAAAAAAAAAAAAAAGTGGGTTTTTTTCTGGATAACCATAGGCATGTTCTTTTTTTCAGGTTGAAACTTCTTGCTTTTCATTTTATAAAATACTTTCTTCCACTATCATCGAACTTGCTAGGTCTGACTTACTGTTTCTATATCATTCATTATCTCTATTCCTCTGTCATGTCTCCTCTCTAAACCTGCAATCCAGGTCTTTTCTCCTTACATGGAAGTCTAAGTCCTGATATATAACCGTTCTGGTTACCAGCTTCTCAACTGCTGTTTCTGCAATGTCTTTTTTGAGATAGGGTGGTGAGCACTGAACACAGTCTTCCAGGTGAGGGAGTACCAATACTTTGTGTATTTTCTCTATGTTTCTCATTGTACTACCACACCTTTTGTTTTCGGGTTTTTTTTTGGACACTAATATGTATTGAAGATAGAGTTTCCTGCTTATTTGTTTGTGTTTTTTCATAACACTCTAATGTGAGCATGAAACTTTATTCGATTGTCCCAGTGCTGAAGCCCTGGCTGCAAAAAATGGTATATATGAGATTTCTAAGAAAGGAAAGTAATAAGCAAAAAATTAAGGCAAGGACACCAGGATTAAATTAGGAAAGTGTCTACATATATTTATTTACTAGTTTATTTTTAAGTAGTTGTCACAGATTTATATTGTATGATTGTCTTTATGTGATCATATAAATTTTTGTTGACAACATTGTGTTGTATTAATGACATTACAGACTACTAATACAGTTCATCTTTTAGGGTTTTTTTTTTTTTAAATTCTTTAATGCTAGTATCCAGAAGAAATAAAATTCTCTTGTCTGTCTTCTTTTTCACATTTCAGACAGATATGTCATCATTGGTAGTCATCACAACAGTTTCAATACTTATGGTGGACAAGAATGGGCCAGTAGCACTGCTATCATCACAGCATTTATACAAGCCTTGATGTTGAAAGTTAAGAGAGGCTGGAAACCTGACCGGACCATTGTTTTCTGCTCATGGGGAGGAACTTCATTTGGGAACATTGGTTCATATGAATGGGCAGAGGTAAAAGAATTTTAGAAGGACTCATTGCAATTATGATTACTTTTGTTGAAAGTATGAAAATAGTATGAAATTAACACATAGAAATTATGGTTCATTAATTGGTCTGTGAAAGGGGTTTGTGTACATTCACATACCCCATAGCAAATGCAGTGAAGACTTCTCTAGAGACAGTTCCTTTGGAACAGAGCGTGTGTGATAATGAGATGGCAAGTTGTTCCCATAGCTGTGAAGGCTGCATATACAGCACCTTTGTGAGCTGATTCCTCTCCCTAATTCAACAGAGGACTGTAAAAGAGGACATTGCCAGAGTTTGGGGGATAACCTCAAAAAAGACCCAGGCCCAGGAGTAGTCTAGAGGGCTTTTTCTCCTTCTTGGGGGTTCAACAGTTACTGATTTGTAATTGATAGCCTTAGTATGGGGAGAACTGAATCAGGAGCACACTGAATGAAGAGAACTGTACCATGATTTATGTTAATTACATAAACATTTAAGTGTCTCCATGGCTGGTGCACATATTATTTGTGCTAAGGAGTTAGATACGATCTGACACGGACAATTCCTTGGGCTCTTGCTTTCAACAGAATAGAAATCAGCTTATTGAAAGAAAATACCTCATCAGAGTATTGTTGATCATCTATGATTACAGTAGACTTCAGTTGATAATCTAAAGGAATAGCTAGCAGAGAGGTTCATGGCTGCTGAATTAAAACAGTAGATAAAATGAAGAGTTAATTGGTTTTTATCATCCATGAGTGGATAGCTCTCATTGACGTTTCATACTTCCAACATGATTTTTCTTCAAAAACAAAGTGGGGTGAAAAAATTGAATTGAAAAGATCCAAGCTGGAAGCCAAATTTGTTTAGTTCCACTTTGAGTCAGGTTTACATTGGATGTAATTGTGTTACACCCCTTCTGTTCAATATAAAGAGCCATTTCATGCGAAGAGTAGCTCATTACTGAGAAGGTAAAGTGGATTTTTTTTAAAAAAGAGATAATTGAAACAGTTTGTACATACTGTTTTTGTAGTCTAAACCATGACAAAATTAAAATACTGGGAAAGTGAAGTACTTCAAGCCTGAATTTGGTCTCTAAAAATTTGAGTACATCTAACTGTTGATAATGATTGCTTTTAAAGTTTGTTTTCTGACAGGCGTTAAGTTTAAAAGGCCTTTACATAGGTTAACAGTATGTAATGTTTTCATTTTTGGCTTTACAAGTGTACTCATTTTTAATTCCTTCTAGGCCTGTTTGCATTTTGTTGAGGTGATGTGTGAAATGAAATTATAACTTCTACTATATAGAGAAGTAACTCTAATGTTTCCTTTGAAGTTCTTAACAGCATGTTGTAAAAAGTAGTACTTAAGTAATACTTATGGAATCACAGATGACAAAAACATAAGGTGCATTTTTTCCCTAGAAGGAACTGAAAGAACAAAACAACTATTAATTATAACCATTGCTCTGCTTGTGTTGTAGGATCTCAAGAGAGTTCTTCAAAGAAATGTTGTGGCTTACATTAGCCTTCATAATCCGGTCAGAGGCAACTCAACTTTACACCCTGTTGCATCCCCTTCTCTTCAGCAACTGGCAGCAGAGGTTAGAAATAAAATACTTTTTCACCTGTGGTTTATGAGATTACATGGTTAACTGCCTTGATGCCGATTGTTTTTATGTAACTATAGGTGGAGGTTGTTTTGTTTAAGCATTTTAATCTCACCAATACACGTTAACTGTTTTTACTAAGTAAGCAGGTTAAATTTCTTCATTATAAAAATTACAAGTTACATTAAGAGGTTGGAAAGGGTAACTTATTTCAACAACTCGTACACTGAGGCTCACCATACTTGCATGACCTACAGCTTTTTCACCTTTTGACAGTTTTGAAGTAACATAATTTTTATTCTTTAATGCAAAGCACATTTTTATCTTCCTAATCTGATCTTTACAGACTGTTTCTCAATTTGCATTTAAATTTGTATATTTAGCATATGTAATGTGGCACACATGGGGAGTATTACTCTAACTATAATACTGTCTACACTCTGTCAGGTTCAGTGCTCAGCTACACCTTTGTAACTAGTCTACAGTAAGAACATTCTGTAGTTACACTGATGTAAGTGCACATAGTGCACAACTAATGCCCTTATTGCCATTTCTGAGGTTGCTGGATTTACGGAATTTCAAATAATATCAGTTACATACTAAATTATAAAAACAGTTTAAAATGACATGCATAAAATGGAGTTAGACTTGACTTTCATAAAGTACACGTTTTTGATTTTTTTTTCCATAAATTTGCCAAGATAATACTCATTAGGTTATTCTGATGTTTCTTTGACTTGCCTCTGAAGCATTTGGTGCTAAACACTGCTCAAAGTAGCATCTTGAATTAAATGGAGTTTCAGACTTGTCTTGCTTGGTAATTGTTGTCCAACTAAGCTAATAAAATAGTATCAGTCAAACTGCTTCTTAGCAATGTCTTAACTGCTGCTCGTGGCCAGTGATTAGGTGGTAATTTCCTCATGGAAAGAATCTGATTTATTCTGTATAATATTGTGAAAAATGCAATGCAAAATCATTTCTTTTCCGAGAAAAAAAAGGCGTTTATTTGCGGAAAATTATTGATAATGCTATATAGATGAGTCTGCAGGTGTTATGGATATGTTAATTCAAATCGTATTATCAGTTTTAGCTACTGTATTTGCAAAAAATACTATTCTGATAGGTTGCTAGCCTTTTGCTAACCTATTGGTGATTGCAGTCCTATCTCCTTGAAAACAGGTATTTGCCATTTAAAGGAATAAATTTATTACATTACGTCCTTGAGCTCTTTGTTTTCTTCTCATTTTGTTTCTTTGACTTCAGAATATGATCCATGGCAGTGATCTGAAAACTGTAAACTGTCTGGAACTGTGCAGCAAAAGCTTTCTTTATTATCTATTTATCATTTTATTAAGATTTTATTATTTTATTCTAATTAATGCAACTGTCATACAGTTTGTGACATTAAAAGGATTTGTAGGAATTATTGCTTCCAAATGCTGGCTAGATTTCTGAATTCATGTCAAGTATATTGACAGTGATGGAACAGCTCAGCACAGAACTTGATTTGTTCACACGAGTACTCACAATTTGCCATGTGTCAAGAAGACTTTCTCTGGAAGACTGATCTATTTATAAAGAATATTGGTATTACTTCCTGCACTTGCTAAGAAGACAATGTAATTATAGATAACCTCAATATTACGATAGTGCAAATAGGGTAAGATGTGTCTTTTTGCACCCAATCTTATCTTGAAGAAATTGTGAGTCCATTCACATGAGATTCTGGTTAACAGGTGCAGGTTGCAAAGAAGTGCTTAAAAAGTCCAGTGAGAGACAAAGATCATTTTAATTTGGCAGAGTAATTCTTTGAACGTAAGTTTGTTACAACAGAAAAGTTGAAACAGAAATTTAGAATTAATAATATCAATCCATTTTAAAATGAAAAGAGAAAATAACCAATCTTTAGTTAGATAGAAATTTTCCATAATTTATGGATACATGGGAGATACTGCACTAGACCTTGGGATTCAATGGTAAAACTCATTCTTCATTTTTTAGACTTCAATACAAAAGTGACTGGCTTGCATTACTTTTTCTTGTTCCTAAACAGTGTTACAACACTGTTTTGAGGAGGGGGAGACTAAGATCTGCTTATCATTTTCACTAAGGACAGAGTTAGTTTTTGTTCAGTGCTCACTGTTGTGCTAAAATTGTGGGCACTCCATATTAGTAAAATGGAGGAAGAATGTTTTCCTAGGGACAATGAATACTTGTTATAAATGCCTACAAAGTTTAAGTGTTAGGATTCTAAGGAAAACAATGAAAAACTGTATTTTGTCCTGCAAAAGAATACTTGAGTAAAAAAATCACACTAAATGCGGAGCACTCCATGAATACCACAAGCTTAAAGAGAACTGTGGAGAAATGGCAAATTAAGATAGGCAAATGCATTCAATAGTGTTTACTTTCTGTGCTGTAAATATGTGGCTTTTCTAAAGTAAAATTTTGGACACTTGCTGATCACTGCAGCTTCCAAAACATTTTTTTTTGTCTTTTTTTTTTTTTCTTTAATTTCTGGAAACTGTAGGAAAAGCAGGGAAAAAGTTTGAGCTGGAATGTAGTTTGCATGAATATTCTAGACTTAACCAAGAAAAAGGAGAATCACAAACCTGATGAGTTGTGTGCTATGTGAGATCTGGTGGTCCGTTAGAGAATAGGATAAGTGCTTGGCTAATTAACAGAGAGCATGACTTCTTGAAGATGTTTTATGTAAAGGGATTACATCTCTATTTTAGTTGCAGGTTTCAAAAGGGAGCTATATAAGCAGTCTTCAAATAATAATTTTATGTGCCTTTCAGTGGGATTCAGTGGAATTCTGGTTGAAACACCAAATTACATGAAGAAGCTAATTTAAATATTTGGATTAATTAAGCAAAGAGGAATTCAAACAATTCTGAGACCTTGACATATTTAATTCAAATCTTTTTTATATAACTATTCTAATTAGTGTCCACATTAAAAAGAGGGAAGTACTGCCAAGTTATATTTTTGCGTACTATTATTTTGTAAAGAAAATGATTGTTAATTCACTTGCTCAGTTTGTGAATCACCATTTGTTGGCAGAGTGTCATTGGTAAATTGGGTTTGATGCTGGCATTCATTCTTTGTAAATAAAACCATTAATGATTTTTTTTATGATTAACATTTCACAAATTAAAAAGTTATTATGAAACATAAATTAATTTCTGTTTTCTTTTAACTGGTTGTATGACCACTGCTGATCAGACTCCAGGTCTGCTGTTATTGCTAAACCCAAGAAAAATTACTGCTTCTATCTCCTAACAGCCATTTAAAGCTATCAAAGAATGAGTGAGCACTTTCTGTATTAGAAATTAAAAATCACTGTACTAAGTATTGTTCCAGGCTAAAATTTATTTATCACTATTTGCTTTTATTAATGGAGTAAAAGACGCAAAATATCTTTCTATTTAAAGGTGGCGTTATTGACAGAAAATTATTTTTTCTTTTTGAAGTCGAAACAAGTATAAGCTTCTGTATAGATGCTTGTTATTATTATTTTCTGATTTTTAAACAAAAACAAATCTTACATTAATGTCAACATTTATTCTTTTCCTTCCAACGTCTATGTGTTTTCTCATTTATTTTGTTTTACCTTCAGCATTTAATAATGGATCTCCAAGCTTCATATATCAGTAAGCTGTAAAGAGGAAAAAAACATGAAAATATTACTTTAATTGCTTGTTGTATGCCATATAAAAGAAGAATACAGTTTCCCCATGAATTTTCATGTTTTAATTATTACTGCTTTTAGTGTTATAATTGATTGCTGGTGTTACATTTATACTTGTGTTAAAAAACAAAATAATCTCTGGAGAATCAGAAATTTCTGCTGTGAACTCCTGTCTCAGGAATTCATAACTATGTTAAAAGTATGCTGTTAATATAGACAATATTACATTGCCAGCTCTGTTAAATTCGTTGAGATACTTTTCTAGTGTGAAAAGCAGTTTCATTTAATGGTGAATTTGACTCTGGAGTTGCAGCAGGTACTTTGCACATGCTAACAGTGCTGTCATTTTGATAAAATGTTACTTTGTCCACTGTTGCATATTTGTTCACGCCTCCTCCAAATGAAACACATTTTTAATAGATAAATGCTGATTCAGACAGAGGGTAATCATTTAAATTTACTCATAAATGTTGATATTATGAAAATACTGTTGCTGTTAACCATGGGGGGAAAAAAGGATGCAAGTGAACTACTGTTTATGCGGTGATTTTATTGGAGATCTGCCAAAAGGCCTTTGTTTCTAATGAATCAAGCTTTCTGCTTCCATATCCTCCCGTCTTTACAAAATTAAGGTAATAAGGTATTGTGCTAAAAGCATAAATTATATATAATTTCAGCAGGGTTTTTTTGTTTTGAAATGTAAATGTCAATTTTGATAGCCATTGTAGATACAATTGAAGAAATCCGGACACTTTATTATCTTCAAATATAGTGCTGGAGTGTGTGAGACTTCAGTAATTCCTTACCTACAGTAGAATGGGTTCTAGGCTTCTATCGTACAATCCAATTAAAACTGTCTAACGTAATAAGCTGTACTATGTAATGGAATGTTCCTTCCAGAGACCTTATCCATACTATAATATTAGAAAAGTTGACTTCAGTTCTATCTAAATATTCCTTTTCTTAATTTCATCTTATTGCTCCTAGTTATTTCCCTTCAGAATTGATTTTTTTGTGATGATAGAAAGACATTTTCATAATGATAGAAAAACTTCCATGTAGAGAGTTTAAAAGTAAACTTCTGGTTCTTATGAAAGATGACAGATTGACAGCTCTGGATATTTTAAATTTTCTACATAGCCACAAATCACTGAAAAGTTTCTCTTACTGTTTTTTTTTTCTAGACATGTGTTGAATGAAATTTACTTCATAACTATAAGCTATACAACACAACAGCACATGGAAAAGCAATACATGTGCAAAAATGAAGTGTATGATAAAATAACCAGAAAAAAAGAAAGCATCTTTAAATCACAATTTACAAAGCCATTAGTAAAAAATTAAATGAGAATTAGGAATATATACATATGCCAAAGACCAGTTGTCTCAATGATTACAACCACTTGTTCCTTACTTTTGCATGGGACAGACAAATAATCAAAATTTTGTGCAGCACAACACAATTCCTAGTTTGCAGATCAATGTGAAAAAAATGCATCTGAATAGTAAAAAGCAGACCATTTATTTGTCATACAATAAAAAAGGTGAGATATTCTAAGTAATGTGTTAGCTATTCAACCTGGCTGAAAGTATTAGATACCTGGTTTTTTTGGTAGTAAGATGTGGCCTTTCTGAGTGTGCTAACCTTATATTCTGAGAATGGGAAGCTTTAAAGTGCTCTTTGACACACTGTTACTCACTTTATCTCAGTATGTCTTCGATCTGTGATTATTCTTTAGACAAGCATGAAGATGTTTAGTTTATGAAGCACTGTGACCTTAAATGATTTACCAGTATTTTCTATGGTGAAATTGTGTGCTATTTCATATAATCCTCACCAGGTCACATATTGAGAAGTGAAAGGAATGGGAAGAACAATAAATTTGCAGAAACCTGGGAAGGTTGTTTGTTTTCTTTTCTTTTTTTGTTTTGTTTTGGGTTTTTTGTTAAGCTATTTCTCCCAGGAAGAATAAAAATGCATCTGTAGAATACTAAGCCAGTAACTGACGTCAAAGCATTGACCTGAACCCCACTGGGAAATGGGCATAGTAAACAGCATGGAATTCCTGCTCACACTGATAGATTTTTGAGGTTGTAAGTTCTCTTCCAGCATGAGCTCTTGTCTTGCTTGCATAGAGGACTCTGTGTGTGGTTTAGTGTTCAGATTCACAAGCATGTGCTGCAGGATCTGTCAGACATGTTCAGCAAATCTAGTGGCAGTGCATGTGTCAGTTTAGTGGCCATGACTTCTGAACTCATAATAAGCTGGCTTCTTTAGATTATTCACTTATACATTAAATTGAGTTATAGTGGAAATAGACTTAGCAAAAAAGTTACAATATGAATGGTTTAGAAATCACCTTAAAATTGTGGTGTTTGTTATGTTTTAGTTACATGCCTGTCTTTTAGTAGTCAGAGGTGTTTACATCTTAACCTTGCACATTTGTCACCCAGGGTGTCCCTTTAATTTCAGTGTTGGTGCAATTACATTTCTTATATGTGAACACCAACAAACAAACAAAATCTTTTAAGGCTATTAATTGAATTTCTGTGTCTATTCTGTAGGCATAACTATATAATAAATGCACAAATTTGGGAAGAAAAAAAAGCCAAAACAAAAAACCAAACACCTAACTAGTTCAGTGTTAGTCATCCAAAAAAGGGAAAAAAAAAATAAAAATCTTTAAGTTTAGGCATTTTTGTTAGCAAGAACTTAGTAAAAGCTTTCAATGAATTCTTCAAATCCAAAAGTTTGTGATGACTATGCATGCAAAATTTAAAGCCAGCATTGTATAGGGATTCAAAACTATAAAGAAGTGGAGAAAAACATTCCATGTCCATTTAAAGCTGTCAGAGCTTTAATAATCCCAAGCATCAACTCGAACTGTTCTAGGGATTCCCTATTGATTCATTTTTCATGCATTTTTGTTTAATGAATCAAAGAAGCATATTTAGGTACACACAGAATGTGACTTCACTGACTATAACAGGGAAGAATTTTACAGCTGATAATCTGTGATGCCAGGAAAAGAAAAAATGCAGGAAAATAGTTTTCTTGAAGTTTCTGCAAAAGACTTCATTTTGGCAAGTAAAAGGTCATACAGTTCAAACCTTTGTCTCTTGACAAAGCCTTGAAGGTGATTTCAAAACCTGTTTTGTAGCCATCTATTTTAAGACTTTAATGCTTAGGCTCTCTTTCAACAAGAGCCTTCTAACATTTAGGAGAGATGCTAACTTTTCAGCTTTGTAGCATGTCTCCCTCTTCTTGATTAGATGTCTTACTGTACAATTACTTGAAGAAGGCTGAATGTTCTACCTTAAATAGGAAACTTGGCATTAGAAGAAGAGGATCTTCTAAAAACAAAAAAAAACCCCATCAAGTTGGAAACTAGCTTCCTCTTAGTTTTAACATGTCCATCTTTTTCTCTACATTGAGAATGGCTACATTTAATTTTAGTTGTAAAGATTTAACAAAAGCTGCAGATGAGGTTCTAATTTATTGCTATTGATTTTTTTATCCCCCCATAGGCTTTTGAGCTCTCCTAGATAATTGTGCTTTCTGTGTTTGAATGCAAAAGCAAAACATTATTTATTATTAAGATTAATAAACAACTCATGGGTTTGTATAGGTAGAGATTTAGGTGGTCTTTCTACTGTTTCATGGGTTACCGAAGTCTGTAAAGATCAAGGAAGATATTTGCTACATTCTGGCTAACCAGAATTTTCAGGATCACCTACTAATTTTGGTTAATGCAATCTGGAGTCCAAAAATACGTCTAAACATTTGTGGAAAAGTTATCCTTAGTTTATCCACATTTTCTACCATTGATAGTTATTTAATAAATATCTGTTGTGAAATTTCAGTAATCCTCAAATGGCTTTTAAAGTTTCTGCCATGAAATGGACAAATGTCAAGTATAATTTTTAAAATCCTGTAAGTGTAGCACATTTTTATTTCATACTTTTGTCAGAAAATTAAGGAGGTTGAAATACAGTAGAAAGGTAGCAATTTAAGCTACTAGGCAACGTGCAAAAAGTAATGGAAAAATACTTAAAGTTGTTTTATTCTTTCAAGTTGGCACTAGGATGAGAGAATTTGTTTAAGGTCATTTTAACTCTGCAACAATAAAGCTGTAGTCTACAAAGTAATAATTTATGAACAAAAGAGAACATAATGTCATATAGAATAGTCTGGCCTTGTAACTAGTGTACATGAACTCCATAGCAGTAGCATGGTTTTAAATTTTTGTCTTTCATGCTAGTTACAAAACACCTGAGTTGATCCTAGATTAATTATTTTTTAAAAGCTTATCTTGTATGGTGTATTTTATTGTTTGCATTTTGTTTGCTGCATTTGATCTGCTTATCAAGCTTTGTGTAATGATTAGATTTTTATTTAAAACAAGTAGTGGTAGTTATTTGCAGTTGTCACTCAAAATATTTAATTAACTCCAAACACCACAAAACTATCATAAATCTTATTTACAAAATATCTGCAAGTAAGCTTGTAAAACAGTTGCCTGCACAGCTAAAATGGAACTGAATGTTCAGAATCAAGGGTGCTTTGGAACCAATTATATTGCAGTAGATACATCTTTGGGGCTCTGGGGAATGAGGGGGAAAAAAATCGCATAAAATCTTTTTCTCACAGTAAATGGATCATTGTTGTAAATGAAACACAAAGATGTAGTTTGCTCGGTTTATTGTGATTTTTTTCTATAAAAGAAATGAGAATTTTATTTTAGAGATTCCAAAGATAAGGTGTGATTAGGTAAAGTGTGCGTACAACTGAATATGTAAAGCACCTTTACAAAACTGGTCAGGACTTCAAGCAATCACTGATCCAACTCTTCATCCTACTGCAAAAATAAGTCTCTCTGATGTGTTTCAGCTTCCAGTCTACAAGATTCTGCAACTTTTCTCGTTGATCTGTGCTTATCTTCTTTCACAATAATATCTGGAAAATGTTTTTCATCTATTGAAATCATCAGTGTTGAATTTTAATAAAGTTTGCCCTTTCTTTCACTGGTGATCTTTATTCTTTTTTGCAACAACCTTTTTACGTATTGAACAAAAGTTATCATACACAAAATATAATTATACACTTTCTACCCTGAATATCAGCTTCACAGAATTGATACATCATCCTCAAAGTTAGTATGAATTTGGTGATTGAAATTAATTGCCATATCTCAGACAAGCAAGTGGTCTCTGTTAAATCCTGGTTTTGCCGAAGATTACCACTTAAGGCTCATTGCACTTTAACTAATACTTTACAATGAGCTAAACTATCAGAAAAATCTATGTAGAGTCAAAATAACTTTATGAAGAGTTTAATTAGGAAAAAAAATAGAAATATGTATTTTCCTTTTGTTGTATGCTTGTATTGCTGGTAAAAATGGTGTCCTGTCTGCTTATGATCCAATGATCTAATGCCTTTTTAGAGCAAAGGGTATTTGGAGTAAATGTTTGTAAACCAAAGTAGCTGAGTAGAAAGTGAACCTGGAACCAAAGACATTTTAATAAACTAATCTTAATTAATCTGAGAACAGTGCATCTCATTCAAATGCCTTTTCTCTTCATCTGAATTTCTTTTGTAAAACTTTCTTTTTAATTCCCACTCACGTAAATCTCAGTTTTCCTTTTTATTCTCCTTAGATCTTTTTGAAAACATTACTCCCTAGATGTTAGTTTCACAATTCTGGGGCATGTCTCACTCTGTAAAATGGCTTTGTGTGTGCATTTGTGGATTTTTTCAATCTTATTGTTCTGATAATGGAGGAAAGGTTGATGATGGAATTCTAGTTTCACTTGGATTTCTATAAAGTGCTGTAACCCTAGTGATTTAAGTATATTTTTCCTGATTTATGCTGTTACAAGACAGAAGAGAATTGTGTCTTGACTTCTGATTTATTTCCCTGTAAGAATGATGGAGTTTTCTGCTTCAGCACTAAAAAGTATGGCTTGTATTCTCCATGAGAAGAGCATCACGTTTGTGTTGACAGAGCTACTGAAAGCATCTGATCCTGCTCATCAAAAACTGGTTGCCTTTGGTATCAGCTAATCAGAGATAGACAGGTGACAGTAGTTGTTTTGAGTGATGGAAGAAATGTATTTGTTTCAAGAGAAGACTAAAATTAGTGTAATCTACACTTTATTAGAATTAATTGCAATACCAATCTTCTTTTTTTACCCTGCTTATGAGGTACTTAAATGCTTGCATTTAAATTCATGTTTTTTCTCCTGAATTAGTCTTTCCTCCTATGCATGAACAGTTGAGACAAAAGTCAAATAAGGTAGATGATGTGTGTGGGTATATGCGTTAACTTAAGAAGAACTACCATGGTGGAAACAAGTGTAATAGCATCTCTTTCAGAAGAGAGAATAGTGGTACAGAGATACTGAGTGGCAGGTAATCAAAACAAGCAATTTTTAAACTCATAGCAGGGCAGCCCAATTGGGTTTCTCTATCAGGCATTTTAAATGATTATGTACAGAATTAGTTGGCTCAAAGTTTCTGGCAAGTGCATATAGCAGCTTGTATTTTTAGGTAATCAACTGAAATCCATACCACATTTTTTGCTACAAAGAAAATAATAGTATATTGTTCTATGTGTTGTTCATTCTTGACAAGTGAAAGGAGGAGAGTTCATACATAACCTTTATTTGGGACAATGTGTTTATGCTTCACAAAGAACTGCCTTGGGCTCTGGTGTAAATATTTTGGTCCTTATTCTGATTTCCTGTAAACTAAAATACACTGAGAGGAATTATAGGAGGCCTAGTGCAGCCACACTGATGTGAAAGTGAGATAGAATGTGAAAGATATTTTAAGGTTATTCTGTCACTACAGAAGTCTGGATTTCCAGCAGTTGGCTTATTTTTTCCCAAATACTCTCTGATATTGAGCCTTTTTTACTTCAGTGAGTACTGCATAGTCCTTGGTATTTAACTGCTGAGGTAAGGTAACTGAACTCCATTGTTACTGAGTAAAATATCCTCCAATTATTCTAATTTTGCTGAACGACTACCAAAGAAAATACATAAATATTTCAGTAATCTCTGAATCTCAGACAGCATAAACACAGGTCCTGGAATTCTGATGGAAATCCTGAAAACTTTGTGGTAGAGTAGTTCATCACATCCACATTGTTCTCATGTTGTCCTGGAAGAGTTGTACTGCATCTGTCTTGGTGGCAACCATTAGCAAGTGCTTTTTTGCAGCAACAGGAATGCGTGTTCCTTGCAGAAGAGAGTAGTGATGTGCCCCTCACTTCTCTGTGAGACATGCTGCCTTGAATATCCCTCTTTTAAGCTGAGGAGCTAGCTATATCAACTGTTGTTGACCCTTAAAATATTTACCTGCATCAACATTTCTAACTGTATGAACTCATATCTTTATGAATTTTTCCATATGTATATTTTGTTCCTTCCCCCTCTGTTTCCTATGGAGCACAAGACTAACAGGATTTTTTTAGAATTTAATTAAATCCTTGCCAGTGTTTTCAACAGTATTATCATTCCAGGTCTGAGACTAGAGCTTATTAATTATCCACAGCTTCCTCTGGATCGTTGCTTTTGCATCATGCATTAACATTTTAAGGCTATCTTGGGTGTCCTCCATCAGAGTATTTAATTGTAAAACAAATGGAGAGTTTGTGTACTTTTAGTATTGATGATATAATAGTTTCAAATTAGTACAAATTCTGAGTGTGATTATACACAGCACTTGAAACATGAAAGAGATTTTTCAAAGATACAGGTAAAGATAGATGTTAAACTTAATTTGCTTTCAGTTGAAGATACTTTCCTGATTGGCTTTTGTACCTTTGAAAAATTATATCCCAAGAGACAGGATAGACTAACAGTAGGGGAAAACAAAATTATCTCTTTTTTTACTAAAGGAGAATTGAAATCTGGAGAGGTGAATAGAACTTGACAAAGTCACAAAGGAGGAAAAGGAGGGAATTGAATCCAGATTTCAGGGCACATGACTAAAGGGATGTGAATTCTCAGTCTTCTGTTCTGCCTTTAGGCACTCCAAAACATTTGGCATTCAGTTCGCTCATTAATCCTAAAAGTGCTTGAGAAGTAGCAGTTGGAATCAGTTTAAATTGCATGATGTAAATGGTTAGTGCAGAATTCAGGTATAATGTTGAAAACGTTGTAATATATGTCATTTTGTTAAATGACTAATGTTGAATCAAATTTCCTGAATGTAGTCTTTTCTGTTCGTGTATTACTTCTGTCTCTTACTTTCTCAAGTTCATTTGTTGTTTAAATAGTTTGCACAGTCTTTTCTGCATCACATCTGTTATTGATCTGTCAGGTAGTTTTCTCCAGACAGTGTTCTTAGTTCAAAAGCTTGAATTCAAATTGCTCAGTTTTACTTCTTTTCTTTTTATTATTTTTTTTAGTAAATTAGTAAATTTTATTAAATTGAAATTTATCATTGGTAATTGATAATAACCCTGTGCTCAGTGACTATCAGATTTTTCTTGCATAGAACTGGGAAGTAGTTAGTGGAAATTGACAGCTGATTTTTTATTTTATTTTATTTTTTTAACTGTAGCTCTTCTAAAGTCGTACAGGAGGAGAGAGAGACTAGAAACTTTTGTAACTAGAAACTTATTCAGTGTTAACTGTGTTAAGGATTTGGATATGGTGCTTTAGTGCTTTGGTCTCAGGATAACATTATTATTAAAAAAATCAGTCTAAAGGAGCAACTGAATTCTGGATTAGTTTTCACTGCATGACTAGCATTTTCCAGATTAACTAATAGGAAATCATAAAAAATAGAGAAGACAATATAGGTAATTTTGTCAGTCTTGCTACATAAACAGTAAGTTTTTAAGTTTGCATGAAGTCTGTAATTGAAAGTTATTAAAGAACTGTGGCATCCTATGAGGGAACTGAAGAAGAGGAAATAATTGTTCTGTGTAGTTTCTGGATCCCATAAGGCAACGGAGCCCAGAGTTCCAAAACTGAAGGTAGGCTAAGTGAGATACATGCCTGAAATAGGAGACTAAGGGTGTTCCAGAAGCTGAGTGCTAAACCTGAATCAGCATTACAAAGAAGTGCAATGACCTGTGTAACTGCAGATTGATTAGTTTTGATAATAACCCAAGGTAAAAGAAAGTGACAACTGACTTAAACAGGATTTAGAAGAAGGAGGGTAATTAATGCCAGTCAGAATTTTTTCACAGAACAGATTTCTTGTCATTTTTTTTCTTTTTAATCTTTTGAAGGAATGATATGTTTATTTTATAAAGGTAGCAGCACAGAGTTTTATGGAACATCATGTATGTTACTCTATGGAATTCACAATAAAAACACTGCTGTAGGATAGTAGTTAATCACATGGATTTCAAATTTACATAAGCTGACTGATAGATCTTCAAAGCTATTACCTGTCAATGGAGAATCATCATTGAATGGAGATTTTCCTACCAACTTTTTTCAGGCAGCAACACTAGATTCAGTACGAGCCAACAGCTTCATTATTTATTGCATAGAAAATTGCTGCTCTTAAAGGATGTGAATGGTAAAACAAAAAGGATAATATAGGACTCAAAAACTAGAAAATAAAATAATACAAATTCACATGTGAACTACAAAGCACTATTTTAAGAGTGAGGACAATGAAACAGTAAAACAAATGACTTTGGAAAAGATGGATTATTTAATCTCTTATTATCTT
Organism: Antrostomus carolinensis; assembly: GCF_000700745.2. Lineage (NCBI taxonomy): Eukaryota > Metazoa > Chordata > Aves > Caprimulgiformes > Caprimulgidae > Antrostomus > Antrostomus carolinensis. The sequence goes on along the minus strand of NW_010304341.1, from coordinate 82,262 downwards.
TTGATATAGATTGTCTTTTTTTCCTATATGGTATTCTTTACTCACATGAAATTAGCTGATCTCAGTAAAAGAATATTCTTGGTTTTTTAAAAGAAGAGGATAAGATAGACAGTATAATTGTTGTGTTTGGCTTCAGACCCACAACTCCCAATTGTTACAGAAAGGATGTTATTAAATACAGCTATGTTCTTACATGGGATTTCATAAAGTACCAACCATAGAAGCAACCAGTACAATGAAAATCGTGTCCTGGAACTTCCAATCTGTTTATATTTTGAAAATGCATGTGTGTGTGTGTATGCATGCTTCATTTTGTATCTATGAATAATACTTCTGAGCTTAGGGAAACTGTTCATATCCATAACATTATTTGCATATACAATTATAGCAGTGAGGCCAGAGATGCAAACTGTGGAAAGTGGAGTGCACAGAGAAAGATTTAATATAGAGGAAAAAACGAAATCATGTTTATGTGATTCAGTAGCTTTAGTCCATTAAAAAATATCGGGATGTGAATCTGCCCCTTTAAAAGTTCTTGTAGATACTGTATTATTTCTTATTCTCAAAAATACATATATGTAGCTTTCATTAGTCTTCCTTACCTGATAACAGTAAACAGATTTCACTTTACTGGATTTGTCAATTTGTTTTCTCAATGTGTGCAGTATAAACGTTTCTGTAAACATTTCTTACATATTGTGGATGCATTGTTTCGAAAAGTTTCATTTCATTGCAGCAAAATTAACTTTTAAAGATCAGAATCTGGAGGATTAAAACCTGAAATATAATGTAATACATATTTTTTTAGATTATATTGTGCAGTAGTTAGAAGCTATCAATTTTCATTCTCATAGATCTGTACTAATAAGTTCTGAAATAAAATACATTATTTTTTCTGAGATTTGCTTTCTTGTTATGAAAAAGTAGTGATGTATCTCTGGAACCTTATAAACAATAAAACCCCACATTTCATTAACAAAATTTAAATTTGTTTTTAGTCCTCCAGTACTTGTTATATAGAAATTATGGTATCCCTGTACAATTCTGTGTATAGGTTTTGGAAATATCTCACATAATAATTTTTCTGCGTGCAAAGGGACACATCGTTTGGGTGTATGATGAGTTTTGGGTAATAATTGGCTCCTGTGTGTTTTGGTGAAAATCTTTTCAAAGTTACTCAGACTAGATCAGTTTCGTATATCTGGCTAAAATCACATTTTATTCAATTAGTTGATGTTATTTTCCCAAGTCTTAATATTTCATAGCTCTTGAAATCAAGTCAAGTGAACTTCAATGGAAAGCAGAAAGAAAAAGTCATTTGACTGTGGTAGCACTACTGCTTTCCCTGCTGTAGTTTTTGGGGGTTTTTTTTCTGCTTTCCTGATTATTATTTTTTCCCATCCACTACAGAGGCAATACCAAGGATACTTTATTATGGTGTAAGTAGATGAAAGTTGGAAGAATCCAGTCAGGGAAAGCATGATTATTACACCATCTACGTGGAAGTTTACAGTGGTCTATTTGTCCCAAAGTTTTTTTGCACCACTGCTTTAGAAAATAAAATCATCTAACATCTTTTGGATTATTTAATTTATCCCCCAGTGGAGTCTGGAGACCAGTATTTGTGGTGCTGTCTGTCACAATTTAAAAAATCTGCTTTGTGATGGTCTTTCTGAAAAATGCAATTGATACCGATACTTGATATGTTACCTGCAAGTACTGTAATTATTCCATTTGCTTAATTCCCACTGAAGTCCAGGAGGGGATTTTTTATGAAAAATATGATACTAGCTTACTGACCTTCATGCTCTGTATAGACTAATAGGAGTGACTTTCCACTTCAAAGAGTCAAGAATATTTTTGGTGTGTGACTGGGAAGGGAGTGATTTGTTCATGCATAGCTACTATTGAGAAGCTTAAATGTCAGACAAGAGGTTTCAGGGCAAGGTAAAGCTTTGTCAGCAGTAAATTACTTTGGCCTCATTCCAGGGTGGTGCCATGAGGAGAGATTTGCAATAATTTACTGATGTGGCAAGAGAATTCCTCCAAAGTATTACATGTGATTTTCTGTATTTTGTTCCAAAAAAAGATGATTAATTTGTGTATATTATAATTGAACTTACTCGGTCTTTGATTACAGCAACAAAATAGAAATTTTGACAACAGATATCTTCTCCACTTTAAAAACCTGACTGTTCCACTTGTTATACCATGTTTAATTGTACGTGTCCCATCTTATTTGGATAATGTGTTATGGGTCTGTCCCGCCTCTCTGTGTATTGTTAGAGATGTGCAGAATAATTCAGTAGGATTTTTAGATTCCAGAAAAGAGTTGATATGATATTTGATATTGGGAGTGTGTGGGGAAGGGAATATGTGGCACTTAATATGTTCACGTCTTACAGGGATAAATGACTTTTTTTTTTTTTCCTAGTGATACACTTTAGATTATATTGTGTTTATAAGAAATAGATTCTAAGCCTCAGCCCAGTGAAACAATCCACTGCATGGGGAGAGGGTAGCAGGTTGACTTCCACTGCAGATCAGATGCATCTGTCTTTCTGGGTTAGCTTTATGATAAGGCGTACAAGGGTGTCTTTGCTGAGCTGATTTGCACTGACAAGTGTGTTTTTGGAGGAGTAGAGCTAGCAAACATTCCTAGTAGAAATACTACAGATCACAAATACCATGTAGTTCAGAAAGAGGAAATGTGACCTGTGAATGCTGGTAGTTTAGGGTATTACAAGCTGTAGTGTCCATATTACAACTAACTGTGGGCCTACTTTCTAACATTAGGTGCTGCAATACAAATACAAATTTTATTCTGTGTGTGGTTTTGGTTTTGTTTGTGTTTTGTTTTAAAAGTAGGATAGAGTGATGGGATAGTTTGAGCCGTCTGATTAGCTAACAGAGAAACACAGCTTCTGCAGGTGTATCCTGTGCTTACTCATGGGGCTAGTGTTGATCGTTAAAATAATCCGTAAATTTATTTATCTTAGTTTATCTATTTATCTATTATTTATCTTTTATTTATCATAGTTTATTTTTCTAAATAAGCCTTAATTCACTTCATGAAGTGTATATAGCGGAAACTTTCTCTCCTGATTTTTTTTTTTTCTTTTTGTGCAACCATATTGAAGACTAGTGAACAATATGTTACTGCATAATCATTTGACATTCAATCTCACGATGGCTGTCCTGTTTGGGTCACCTATGAGATCTTGGAATAGGATATGTTATAACTCTTTAAATAATAGAGTGAGTGTACATATCTGTCCCCTTTAGAGGGACAAGTAACTTCTCTCTTCTTTTTCTTCCTGTGGGGTACTGAGAAGCAAGACTATCATCTCACTGGCATGAATTATTTAATATCCATTTGGGGGGTTTGAACGATGCATCCCAAAATGAGTAGCGTGGTAGAACCTGATCATTACAGAGTTAGACTACACTGAAAGGGATTCACAGTATTTTTATCTCTATGTAGTATGGAATGAGAATGCCTTTAGGCATTTAAAATTATTTATAAGCCACAGCTATTTCCATGGAGTACAAAATATCAACCATTTCAAAATGAGTCCTATTGTCAAGTCCTAATCCTCTTACCTACTTAAGCATTGTTTTTATATTAGCATCAAATGTTACTACAGCACAAAACATTAGGGAAGTAATACAGTTCTTATCAGGTCCCAATTTATCAGTGTTTTATGCTAAAACTGATTAATTTGCATTTTGTTAAACCTAGATTTCACAGTATCTCAGAATATATTTAACAACATTGTCCAGTGTTCCTGCTACTGGATACCTGGAAGAAAAAGCTTGAACACCATTAAGTCTGGAAAATTATTACTTTTTACATAATTAAAAAATGGTTTGACTGCATCCTTTAGTTACAAATGCAACCTTTCCATGCTCAAAAATAATTTAGATTAAAAACTAGATGTAAAAATACAAGCTCTAAAGGAAAAAAAAATACCTAGTGTTTTCAGAGTATTCGGAGTTGGGTGTGGAGTCAGGTACCTTTTGTTAATAAAGTATTTTCTTTGCTGGATGTTCATTGTAAAACTAATACAATCTTAAGTTATTTTCTGAATTTTACCATTAATAAAAGTGGTACACTGAATACTGAGGCTGAGCCTGTGCTCATGGAAAATAAGTCATTAAAGTTACTTTACCTGAGGTGCTGGAGAGCTTGTCTTTATCTGTGCTGATGAAAAAACATGGGAAAAGTTTTAATGCAGTACTTCTCTGGTTGATGAGTATAGGAGTCTGGGGTGAGTGGATACTTTGGAGAAACACAGCTACCATTGCTATGTTCTGTAATTTCATAATTACTTTTGTTAAACCTTGTAACTCTCTCTCATCTTTAAGGTACTGAGATGTTTAGAACTGCTGCTGGCATTCCAGTTGCAGTCTTACTAGTTATGTAATATATGCTATGTAATTTTAGCTCCAAATATTTGATTGCTCTGAAATTCTCATATCAAATGAGACCATACCTGATTGATTTTTAACTCACTTAAAAAAGCCATTAAAATTCCTAGCAGTTTGTACTGGGTGTTGGCAACAAGTATATCTCAGTTAATGAGGCATATGAATTCAATTTAGGTATAGGAAGGGTAAATGTAATTCAGTATCATATAAAAAGCATCAGGAATCAGAGAGAAACTGTCAGTAGATAAAGTTAAGTGAAGAAAAAGTTCAGTAAAGTAAGTAAATTTACGCTACATAGTGTTCTACTACCTTGCTTTTGTATTTGTTACTAGCTTGATGTAAACTTTGCATCTAAAAATGTAGTTCAGTCCTGTGAGGTCCCATTTATTATAAAGACCTTACACTGATGGTCATATTTAAAAAAAAAAATAAGACAATGATTTCAAAACACACCAATACTGCTTAACAGGATAAGTATCATCAGCTGCAGCTGTTCAGTTGTGTTTCAACATCTCATACAGCATCAATAAGTCAGAGATCATTGTGAAACTGGGTTGTACGTGCTTTTTGAACTTAGCTGTCATGGCCAAAACATGTAAAAGACATGCACAAGCATTGGAATGACAGCTTTTTACAATATTGCTGTCTATGGTAGAACATTATAGTCTGCTCCTTTTTAAATACTTTTACTATGTTTCTAAAATAGTGGAGGTAATCAGATGATTGCATTGTATAAATAGGCAAATAAATCACATTAGTGGTGTGTAACATTAGGCTATTTAAACCACAACTATTCTTGGTGTATAGCATATTAATTATCATCAGCACATTTAGATTTTCCTTTTTCTCATGCAAATAAAGAATGGGTGGATATAATTTAGAATTATTTTTATGTAAATGCTTGAATTGCAACAGTTTGGTAAGATTCAGAATTTTGGAATCGTTATGCCTTTAATTTCTATTTAGTTTTGCTCTGTGATGATGGGCAAGACTGAAATGTTAGGTACCTTGCTTGCCTTTAGTTGATTTGAAAAGTACTTTGAGGTCTGTAGGGGAAAGTGCTGTATTAAATCTCCCTAACAATTTTATAAACAGATGATTTGCACTAATAGCAATATATATGATCAAAGACAGAGAGCAAAGCAGGGTTTTTATAGCCAAACCAGGTAATCAGATGGGAGAAAACAGAGGGGTATGCTTGCCATAGAATTAATATAATTCCTAGCAACTCCGTGATTTTTTTTCAGTATATTTTGGTAGTCAGAGCAAGCAGAGAACTGTCAAACCTTCTTCCTCTGATGATTTGTTTGTTAGAGTGTAGCAGGTTTTTATGGATGAGATATATACTTGTGAATCCTTTGCTATGCAGTTTCTCTGGCCTTTCCTACCTGTTGATGATGATTTAGCGTAACACATTTGCAGTAATAAAGATGCTAATCTGTTGCTTTCTGCATTTTTACATGGTTTGTGATTAATTTAATAAATTCTGTAGTTTTAGAATTTATTTCTAAATTCTGTAGAATTTGTTTGTTTAAATAATTTTTGTTTAAATAATTTTACTTCACCTAGATGGTCTTATCATGCTTCTGCTTCTTAAATGCATTTGCCTTGCACCAGTTACTAACACAGGTGGCGATTCAGCTGAAGAAATAGAGATTGATTATTCATGAAGAATAAGCTTCCTTGCTGTAGTTCTGAAGCTGGGGTCACTGACACATTGTAAGAATAATTGTTCATTCTTTATTTGTCCTGTTGAAAACTACTTAGACATTTTAATCCATTTTCAAAAGCTGCTGAGGTTTTAACTTCAGCTGGAGTCACATAAAGGAAGGCAGGAAGGAAACCAGAATTAACTGACAGGTACATGTCCCTAGGGGGAAGGTGAACTGTAGAAATGGCCAATAATTATTATTTTTATTTTTTTTTTATGATAGGCTTTTATTTATCCTAGGGTCTTAACATTGCAGTGAAAGACACCTATGAATGCTTACCTCTAATTAGTAGTAGAATAAGATCTGCAGTGAAGTACCACTTGATTATACTTTAGATGTTTCAGGTCTATTTTATAACATTAATCTAAAAGAAATGTATTTAATGGGCCATATGGTACTCTTCAGTTTCTCAAATTTGTAATGTAAACCTTTAACATGATGCTGAAAACCAAAATGAACTCCAGAGAAATAAAATTATTCAATTACAAATAGCATGTGTGTCCTTGCACTGACATGAACCACTCCTTGATTACTGCCTAGCCACATGGCTTGATTTCCTTCCAGTCTAAAGGGAGGGCTTGATTGACACAGTGGAGACCAGCCTGAGCAACTGAGTGATCTAAATAGTGTTATTATCTGTGTTTTACTGTGAGACTAACCAGCTGAAGAAATGTAGTTTGCCTACTATACAACAGGGATTTAGTTCTTACGGAGCGCATTGCTGATAATTTATTCTAGATGCTTTTTTTTTTTTTCCCCTACATTAAAAGCTAACATTTATAAAAGGATTGTTAAGTAGGACCTGACTGCACCTGGTAAAGTAATGCATAGCAATTAAACTTTTTTCAAACCGGGAACTCACTTTTTTTTTTTTTTTTTTTTTTGCATATGTAAAAGGAAAGATTCTGTGGATTATCAGAATTAAAATTAATCAAATTTTTACGTTATAAAGAGGTTTCTTTAGACTTAAACATGAAAAAATAACAGTGGTGGGGAAAAAAGAAAAGTAAAGCAGAATGCCCAAGTGATACACAATTGCTGTTACATGATGATTGGCAAATTATTTATCACTGAAGAATTTTAAAGCGCTTTTAGTCCTGTGTTTCTGGACATTGGCAGTGGTGTAATCTTCTCACCCATCCATGTCAATTCTATGACCTACATCCCCTAGTAGTCTTTTACTTAGGAGTGACCTTCATTTCCTAGCAGCAGTAATTTTTTCAGAGTCAGTCTTTCATCTCTGTGTCGATGCCTACTTGGCTTTCAGTAAGGATCAGGCATTCTGTTGCCAAGCATGGAAGCTGTCCTGCTTGTTATAAATTGCAGTTGCAATTTTGAGAGATTATCTCTTCCTGATTTCCTGACTGCTGCATGTTGAGAGAAACTTGAGACAGTGCTTGTACATTTTGGTAGGAGAGTGTTTCACATGATAGAACAATATTTCTAGCTGATTAACTAAGTGGTCTTTGAAGTTAATTTCTGTGTCACAAAGTGTCTTCAGTGCAGAAAGACTGAACAAAGATTTAGGATGGTTTTTCTAGGTTAGGATGAGGAGGGAAGGAAATGAAAGCAACAACTCCTAATATAGCCAGTGGGTAATAGTCCTATAAAAAGGTATTTGTAGATATGGCTTCAGTTACGTGTCTAGCTGCTGGGTTTAATGCTATAAATGCAGTTGATATTAGACCTAATTGATGTTACAATAGTAATAAACAAAAGGCTGAGCTGCCTGGACATTGAGAAACAAATCTGTATAAATAAAGGAATTCAGTCATATAAACAGAAAAGTTTAATCCCATTTGAGGTTTAATATACTTCCTTTCTACAGATGCTGATCCAGTAAGGTACAGCTTTCTCCAGTGTCTTGCTTTAAGTCTGTGTGATTTTCTCACAATGTCTCAAATGGCATTAGATACCTTTATTCAGGCAAGCAGACAGCCTAAAACGTCCCACCACCTAATTACTCCCATCCCACCTCTCATCATTCCCATGCCTGCCATCATTCTTCTGCACTCTAAGACTGTATCATTTTTTCATCTTACTCTAGGAAATTGTTCCTCAAATACTTTTCATCTAACTGTAAGACAGGGGTGGAGAAAGATTCTTGCTTTTCTGATTCCTTCAACTTCTTATTTGCTTTGATTTGTTATTGTATGTGAAATATATGGTATGCTGTATGGTGGGCTGTTGTTCTTGAATTGACTAAGTTAAAAGCTTGCCTCTTAGTTTAACAACACTACATTGATGGGAAAGTTTTATTCATTTTAGGCCATTATTTTTCTTTATCTTAAAGTCCATTAATTTTGGGAAACTTTTCATTTTTTTAATGAATACAAAGCATACTGTGTGAAGTTTGCAGTCATTGACAAGGACTGGGAGAATGGGGATGTAGAGTCTGCATAACAATAAAAATAAATGGGAAGAGAACAGTATCTTGCACATAAAGCATTCTCCCATATTAGTGCAGTGTTAAATATTTATTAGTGAACTATTTCAGGGGCTTGTGTGTCAGAACAGTGAAATTTGAACAAAGCAGTTAAACTGTTAAAATACTAGCATGATTAAATTGCACATTGTTTTCATAAAAATATAAATCCTGTACTATGAAGGATGGTGATATAAAAACCAAAAAGTACCATGCCTCATACACTTAACTGAATATGTAACATTTAATATGTAAACTTTCATAAATTAAAAAAAATATTTTGTTGTTGCTTTGGTGAGGAAGAAAATAACCAATTATTTTTGAATAGTTAAGATGGAACGTAGCGAAGTGTTTTCTGCGGGGCAGAATGCTGGCTAAAAGTCAGACTTGGGTTTCTGGAAGAAGAAGGTGTCTCTTTTTTCAGTTCCTGATATGCTAGCAGAAATGGTAGTCGGTATATATACAGAATTAACTGTCTCTGCCATCATTTTCACCTCTTCAAAACAGTATAGAAATGAGAACAATGTCAAAATACTCTGTTAATTAGCTGTGTCCCTGCAGTATCTATAATCTTGATTACTTTTTTGTGAAACTTAATCTGCCTAGTAGATTACATTAATGATCCAGTTTTCCTAATGTTCTTGATAATTTAGCCAATAATTTGGGGAAATAAGTGTGATGACACTAACAGAAAAATGCCTGTGAATGTATGTAAGAATGGTGGGAGCAAAAACATCTAACAAAAAAATAGAGTGATTATCCACCTTTCAAAAACAGCTATGAAATGGAAGCTATTTCTTGCAGGTATTTTAAAATAGTTTTCTGTGAGAGTCTGAAGCCTTTATTTATCCTGGATGATCACAGTATCATACATTGGTTTGGGTTGGAAAGGACCTTTAAAGATCATGTGTTTCAACCCCCCTGCCATGAGCAGGGACACCTACTCGACCAGGCTACTCAGAGCCTCATCCAACCTGGCCTTGAATATGCAATTGCATTCTTCATAGTACTGAAGTGAAACTGTGAAGCAATAATTATGCTAGCTTAAAAATGGAAAAATACCAAGATTTTTCTCTTTCTAACTCTTAAAATATTTTCCTGCTAACCTCAGGAAATTTAATATACAGAATCTGGAGTAACTGAATATTAAAGGATAACTAACCTTTACACTGTTCCTATAGCAAGCTAGTAATTTAGTAGATCAGTCTGAGGAAGTTATAGTATAGTATATAAACTGTTAGCTAAATGTAAATAATCTCTAGTACTTCAACTTAACATTCTTTAAAAAAAACCAAAGTAGCCTATTTGCTATAATAGATGTTGAAAGACTTTGTGCCTACTGTTTAAGTGTTTAATTACCTAATGTGTTTGAAAACTACAGTAGTATGCAGCACTCAGTCTTGAGCTTGTTTTCCAGTTTTCATCTTATATTTATTGCAATTCTGTTGCTAAGATTTCACTGTTAAATACTTATGTGAAATAAATACAAATATGTCAGTGACTAGAATTGTTTTAAGTAATTTACCCAGATAATGTGCATTTATGTGTCTTTAGCCTTTTAATTGTTTTTCTCTTAACCGCTACTCTGCAATTGCAGCAAGTTCTTTACATTGCCAGCATTTCATAGACCATAGATATCTTGAATATAATTATCTGATTCAGCTTTTTGCTGTTAGAGAGCATGCTGTTAACTGAGTAAAGAATTGATTTAAGTAGCCACCGGAACGTGCTTCCAAAAGGTGCCATGATGATCTCTAATCTCCTGCCCAGTATGGGACATTTCATATGCCTACCAAAGGCTTCTTCTGTTGTTTCTCCTGCCATTTAAATGAGATATGTCCTTTGAGAGACTCATCCATGTTGCAGCACACTCTTCATTCTCTGCTCTGTCTGATCCTAAAGATTGCAGTATATATCAGTAGAAGGTGAAAGGTTTGTAGATTCACTAACTGCTTAGTGTGAGACAGCTAATACCTGTTTGCACCAGTGTAACTTCCAACCTGTTTTTAAAATGCTTCAACCCAAAGAATGCTGTGTAGGTGAGATACTGATATAAGTTGAGTCTGGTTGCAAATAAATAAATAGAATTTTGATTTGTGTTTTTTTTTTCAGAGCCAGAGCTTCAACTGTGTGGAAAAGACCAAATGTCCAGGATCTAATGTGAGTTCTGTGCAGATACAGGGAGATTCAGATTATTTCATCAACCATCTTGGAGTACCTGCCATGCAGTTTTCTTATGAAGACATCAAAACATCAGAGGTAGTTATGAATGAAAATGGGCAAACTGAAAATAACATAAAGATAGAATTAGATTTTCTCAGGTTATATCCTTACATGATAAGCATGTTTTAGTGGAAAGCTATCTCCTCTAAGTGCCTTTTTCAGATCTTCAGGATTACCACAGAACTTAAAAGTGACTGATTTTATAGGGGCACGGCATTCAAACAGATAAATGTTTAGAACAAAAGCAAAAGAAAAAATTGAAGCATATTATGTTAAAAATGTTAATATTGCTGATAGTATTATAGGTTACATATTATCTAATCCAACTTTTCAGACTGCTTTCAACATAAAGGAAACGAGTTTTGATGTGTATTTTTTTTTTTCCTGCAGAGTAGGATGAGACAGCCTTCAAAATAAATTTTATGTACATTTTCATACTGTGGGCAAAATATGACTCACTAGTATAAATGTTGGTTTGAGGCTTCATAACACCATGTTCTTTTTCAGTTCTCTGCAAGGTAAGTGGAAGGAAGAGGCATGTTACACTGTTTGGAGACCAGGTTGAAATTGATCACAGATAAACTGTTAGGAAAGTTTGTCCTTCCTCAGCCTTCACTGCTGTAGGTTATATTTACACCTCGACAGCTCAAACTTATCCTCAGTTGGTCAGCTGAGGATCAGGAAGCCTGGTATTAGTTATTTCAATATAGAGTAGTCATAAGAAAAGATGTGTGTTTTCTTGTAAATGTAACAATGCATTAACTTCATGTTCCCCTCGTTTCTCTTCTTGTGCTGTGCTTATCTACATATGCACACATATGTAGATAAGCACGTGGTTCAAGTTCAAGAACAAAGTTCAAGAACAAAGCTGAAGCTGAGTTGAGCTGGAATGCTTCCTGGCATTGCATGCTAATGTTTCTGTTTCACAAATGCAAAGCAAAACAGAAATATGACAAATACTAGAGCATTGTTGTGATGCTGTTGTACAAATTAAAATAGATTTAGTCAAGAATTTATATAATTTATATAACAGACTTCTGTTTCTAAACATCACTGCACCTATTAGGCAAAATACTGTATTTGAGATTAAACACAAGGCAAAGGCTGTAAGGAAAATGTGAAGGCAGAAGATGTATGTTTATGACAGCCTTGTGGTCCAGTGCAAATATCTGTTGTCACTTAGCAACTATTCTACATACTTTTCAGTCTAGATTTGTATATACAGGATCTATAGAGCATAAGAAAGGCTCTACAAACTTCAGTATATCAAAATAATATATGAACAATATGAACACTGAAGGTTGCCTTGGCTAACGTCTATTTCAATCTTACCAAAGTTGTTATTCCTGTTCAGTTAACTTTGCAGGTGTACATTTTTGTCTCTCAAAATGACTCAGCAATGCAAATAAAATTATAAAAGAAAACATCTTCCTATTTGCCTAAATATGACACAGCAAATTTGATTCCCCATTGAAAACTCAGCTTTTGTCCTTTTTTGCAAAATAATTTCCTAGAAATAAACGTGAAAGTGTAATCTGCAGTCTTGAAGTTGATGTACTGCACCTCTCAGACCATAGGAGATCTTGACCCCGTCAAATGTATTTCATGTGAGAAATAAATCTGCTTAGCAAAATATGTAAATATCTGTTGGCAAAAGGGTGGATTTTTTCCCTAAAAGTGATGTTACACAGAATCATTAACTTTGCGTTCTTTGCTATATTTTGGTTATCTATTGTACTGATTATTAACAGTTCTTCAAAACACAGGCTCATTGTCTCTCCTGCTTTGCTATATTCTATCAGACAAGCAATCTGGTTTTTGTTTACTGTTTATTGGGGATTCTGTTTATTGTATCAAACAGGGGTAGTACTATTATAAGGCAGACAGAAATTATTCTGGGTTTATAGCTGTATTAATAAACATTGTAGGAATTTCTCTTGTGCAGGTTAGTGACTGAAAATAACCTGTTAAGTTGCAGGGAAGATTTTTGTTTGTTTCCAAACCATTCAGCTCTTTGAATTATGCTTCAGCTTTTTCAACTTCATTGTAAAACAAGATTTAGATTTGGGAAAACAAATTTCAGAAATGGGGTGTTTTGACCTGCTTTTGTAGACTATCATTTTAACAGATTGGTTTCTTCTGCTGTCTCTTTCACTGCTGTGACCTACTCAGGAAATTATCTTCCTTTGGAATATACATGCCTTTATTTTATCCACCTGTAAGACAGCATGCAGTGTCACATAAAACTGATGCTATTCCACACTCAAAAAACCTGTTTTAGAGTAAAAAAACCTGAGACCTGTGCCTTGTAGTCTGCCTACAGAGCAACAGTTATAGGTCAGCTTTAGAAATGTATTTCTTGCACAGTAAGTGTAATGCTAATCCTCAGAGAGAAGGTTGTAAAAGCTTTTCATTGGCAGGAACCTGAGGAGTAAATAAGAGGAAATAAAAGTTGTAAGAGGAAATATTCAGACCAGAAGAGTAAGTAAAACTGTCTTGTTCGAAATTACCTAATACAGTGAACCACAGCCTCAGGGAGGTTAAATCTGCATGGCAAATGCCTGTGGTCAGATCTGTGAGCTAGTAAACTGCATTCTAAGTATTCAGCCACTAGTAGAAAAATGCACTGAGTGAAATGCAGCTCATATATTTACTAGCAGAAAATACACAGCATTTTAGTCTGTCAGCAAGAAGAATTCTTGGAAGAATTCTTCACAAGTGGGAAAAAAAAACCCAAAACATATTATTAACCCAATTTCCAAGACTTATCTTGGAGTTGCTAAAGAAAGCCTTCCTCTCCTCCTACCTTCTGGTGCACTGACTTTACCTCCACAGGAAGGTCACATTCCGATTTGTAATGTGTGAGGAGAAAGACTGATTGGCTTTTCCTTATACTGCGAATTCTTACTTTGAGGAGGAGTCATGCTATTCAAGTTAATCATTAATTGACATCTAAGTGATCATGTGGAGCCTCCAGACAGAGAAGTAAAGTTGATTTCAAATCTGAGTTTCTCTACTACTGAAAACCCATTATTATAAGTCTGTTAGTCCTTACCTCAGTGGAGAATAGTATTAGAAACATCTTCACTTAGCTTTGCTTCAACAAGAAAGAGCAGTAAAAGAGGTCTTAGATCACAGACTTGTCTTTGTTACTCTCCGTACTGCGATAAGTGCTAGATATTAATGGAATTACTTGATCATCCATACCTCCTCTTTTAACATGCTTCTGTTTCTCTTATTTCTCTCCCTTATTTCTTTAAGTTTTGCATTATTTTTTGTTTTAAATGAGCATCATCCCATATAATTTTCCTCTTCTTGGTGGAGCACCTTAAAAATATAGTTTGCTCTGCTGGATTCAACATTTTAATCTGATGGCCACACTTGCCTTTTTTTCTTCATCAAAGAAAACAGACAGAGGAAAGTAGGTTTTAAAAGATCTATATTTGGAAGTGTAGTAGTGGCCTTCTTCACTACAGAGAAAAGAACCAACCCCATAGTTGCACAGTTGCTGAAGTACTGGAAGATAAATAAATCACACAGATTAAGCCTTGCTGTGGCTGCCTGATGTTTGGGTACAAGAGAAAATATAGTCTGGATTTGCCATGGTTTCAGTTAGAGATTTGATTGTTTCCTCAGTATAGTAACTCAAACAATATTAAACTGTTCAGCATTTTGAAGCCATTCCAATCACTTGCAAACTTAAGCTGGTACAGGAGTATTTCGAGCGTTTTTCAAGACTGAAATAGAGTGTTACTATCCATTTCTATGTCATTGCAGTCAGCAGTTTCATGAGGAATTCAGTTTTTTTAAATTATAGCTAGATTATTTCCTGTGTTATCTGCATATTATTCATCCTTCTCAGCATATCCTATTATATGATATTCTATCTGATAACATAGAATCTTAAATCCCTTCTGTGATAATGCAGTAGGTTACATCACTGTTAACGTTATCATTTTATTTTGAGACAGAACAGGTTACTGGACATTATTAAAAATAAAAAACTGCCCTACTCTCTTTTTTGTTATTATTGATGGACACATATTTAGCATGAAATATTTTATGGTAGCTGTCCAAATTTGGGTATGCCAGGCTTACAGAACATTTACTTTTACACCTAGACCATAAAAGTTGTTTTCCGTATCTTCACTGAAACTTAAGTACAGGCAAGAAGAATAAAAATGACCTGTCACATTATTCACAGGCTAGACCAAGATAGTGTAATACCATGGACCACTAAGCTAATTTAGAAGAAAAATGAAAAGAGGTTTCTTTATAGAAGGCATTTGTATGTAATATATGTTGAAGAGTTTAGAATTTTGACAGTTTGAGATTGTATCCTCTTTAGAGAGAATGCATAATGATTTTTATTTCTGTTGAAATATGCATAACTTCTTGAAGGTAACTTTCAACTTCCATTAGAGCCCTTAAAAGTGATTTTCACCCACACTGGTGTAAAACAGAGGCCACTAAATCTTAAATCTTCAGTGAATGTGGCTTCTCAGTTGTTTTTGCTGTTTGCCTCCATTTCCTCCCTTTCCCCCTGTCTTGCCCTTTTTTCTTCCCTTTTTATCACTCTTTGGGGAAACTTACTACAGTTTCTTTATTTCAGTATTTACATGCTTAGGCTAACACATCCTGCACTTTTTTCAGAAGAAATCAAAAGCTTTCCGAGTTTGCTTTGTTATGAGAAAAGAAACACAGGAGCTGTCCTTGATAGAGAGAACTTAGGGTCTAATTTACCAAAAAATAACTCCCGTGTTGCATTCTGCTTTTATGTCTTTCATGTGCTTGTGTTAATGTAGAGGGAGGGCTTAGGCAGTATGAAATGCTCTTCAGTACATCTGGCTTGTGTCTTTTTAAAAGTGCATGGGAAACTGGTGATTATACCAACTTTTGTCTGTGGAGGAGCAGTACTGAGCATCTGTAGGTTGTGGGGTTCTGGTGTCAGTGATTAGGATATCCTCTGTTATGGGGACCTTCAGCTGCTGTTTCATTTCTTCTTGGAGGTTTTTTTGTATCAAGGTTAAGTTTTGAACTGAATAAAGGAATTCATAGAAATCAGGGTGGCATGGGGAAGTTCTGGGTCTCGGCCATGTGTCAGGACTCTATCCAAACTCTGATAACTGTCACTGTAAATTTCTGACCAATGTTCTTTTACCTTCTCTCTTAGCAAAGTTCTTGTCAAGCATTATTTATATAGATTATATATATACATACACTATTTTATATGCATATGTTTATATATACATATGTATATATAAAATCATATTGACATTATGGAAGGCAGCAAAGTCTGTGGTGTAGTTTTGCCATCAAATTCTGGGTAAAGTGAGAAATTTAACTCCATAAACACAGCTTTGTACCTGTGTGCCTATATGTAAAGCAAACATGAGTTGTCTGATCTATGATAGCCTTTATTGAGAACTGGTTTTGTATCATTAATGTAGTTCACTGGTCAAGCAGTTACAGTGCTTAAAATCAATCAGTTTTTATGTTCTGAAGTTTCAGAACTCTATATTCCTAATGCAGTTATCTCAAGCTTTTTCATCACATCGTTAATGTGTATGGTAAAGACAGAGGTTTCATTTTTGTCATGGAGAAGCGATGACTTCCAGTGTGTAACAAAATATATGTTGAACAGTCCCCAGTAGATGGTCTTGGGACTACTTGTGAAAGTAGGTCCAAACCATGGCTGCTTGTGTGTCTTGCCTTTCTCACTCGTGGACTACACTGTCTTTGTAATAGCTAGGCTTTAATTTATTCATACCCATACTATTTTTCTTCTAACTAACATATTTTCTCTTTTCTGTCCTTCTTTAGCATAAATTAGTGCATTTTAATTTCTCAGTATGTTCAGGGGTTACTCGGTGTAGTACTCACCAGTAATACATTAATACATTGGTCCATCTGTTCACTTGGACACTAATTTAGTTGAATGTGGCAGTGAGAGCATGCTGAAATTGTTAAGGTTAATGACTCAGTGTTTTACAAGCCAAAATATATTTGATGTTCAATTGATTGCTTGAGTTGTTTTATTGAATAATATGAATATTTAGCTGCTTAATTTCATGGAAGAGCATCTTTGTTATTCCACTTATGTTAGCGAAACTGATGACATCCTCATTCAGTTGGATACATTACTCCAAAAGAATCTGTTTGGTCTCACAAATTCTAGTGCTTTTATGTACCAAAGATTCCACGGTGCCTCCAGGAGAGGAAAGCTCTTTTTGTAAACCTGCTGTACAGTAACAAAAATGCAGAGCTTGTTTAGCATTCACACTGCACGAATATATGCTGTTGCTGTAAACTCTGTCCTTGCAGATTCTCTCATAGGCTCTTCATTTTCTTGGAGTTCACTGAGGGCTGTTGAGAGTCAATGGAGGAACGACAGTCTGGAATTTCCCACAGGATATGAGAAAATGTGAGAAATTTGCTTAGACATCAATTATTGCTTCTGTCTGATAGCCTACTGAAGCATCTAGTTACTGAAAACATGTATTATCTAACGATAGAAGACACTGAATTATCTGTCGTCCCTGGAGAAGTAAATGACGTATTGCATTCAAGGTAACATTTTACCGTTGTTGTTCTGAGTGACTAAATTCAACAGACCAACTGAAAATCTTTGGGCAGAGTATCTAGAATAAGTATGAGAACTTGCTTTGTGTCAGTTGATATTAGTAGTGTGGCACTCAGCGTTGTCTTTTAGTATTTTGGAAAAAAAAAAATCAAGATTGCTGGACTATCATAATTGATCATAAAATGTTACAAAATGTTCTTGCATCCTTCACACCACACCCAAGAAAAGGTGTTCTCTCTTACATGTAGTGAATCTGAACTGAGCCTCCTATTTCTGACTTTCTGAAACTGGGAAGAACCTCTGTGAGGTTCCAGATTTCTGGCTTGGGCTGATTCCTCATACTTAAACTGCTGATTCTGCCTTCAGTTTAAAAAGCATCAAGGAAAAACTCTAGAGAAGGAATAAAGCTATGCAAGTATCCTGATATCCTAGAAATTGCTTTCTTCATGCTGCAGTCTGTGAATTTATAGCTTTACAGTGATTATTTCCATTCACTTATTAATGCAAGGAAGAAAACATTAAATTAAAAGAGATGAGAGAAAAATACTTATATTCTTTTCCTGCATGATGACTGTTGGCTGGAGTTTTTCTGGCTACAACTGGGTCAAACAAAAAAAAAAAAGATTGTGCAGCAGTGATTCCAGTTATGCCTCTTCTGTTTTCTGTGTAGTCTGGTTTGTCAGGCCTTGCCTATTCTGTCCAGCATTTGGTGACATCACAAGGTCAGTGCACATCTTTGCCAGAACATTAAAACAGAAAATAGATTTGACTTTATTTCTTTCTTAAAAGTTTCTTCAGTAAACTGAAATGGTGAAAATACCAAAGAAAAACCTCTTGTCAGAAACTCCTTCTGACATGCCCATTTTCACAAAGTAGAGTCATTCTCACTTTGAATGAGATTTTTGACACATATTAGGCTGTGGCAACTGCAAAGCTTTGCTTTCTAAAAATAATTTAAAAGCATACACACTTTATTTCTTTAGTTTCACTTAAATAATGACCTGTGAAAACCAACTTTTATATCACTTTATAATACTTCGTAGGTTTGGGGGCAAATATTTAATTAGATGTCAAGAGCATTTGCTAGAAAAGGAAAAGTCAGCCTACTAGTGAGATGGGGAGGCGTGCACTCTCTTCTACAATATATTTGCAGCTTTAAGGGCCTTTATTAGTGAGAAATCCTGTAGATGCCATACGTTAATGCTTGGTCTTATTCCATTGATTCGATTTAACCCACACATTAGAGAACCACACTTTGGCTTCAGTTTGTTCTATGCTATATAATCTACTTTTTCAGTAAATCTGTTTAAAAATCTGCTTCAGTCTGCAGCACCCTCACAAACTTAGTATTTCAGACACCTGATGATAAGCCATGTGAGGTGCCCTTTTACATTATTATTTTTTTGAGCCTTCTTCCAGTCAAACCTCTGGTTCAATCTCTTATACCCTGCCAGGAAAAAAAAAGGAAAATGGAGAAGAGATGGTCTTTTAGCCTAGCTGAGCTGAAACACCTGTTTCACAAAGGAATACAATTGTGTATTTCCTGCTAAGACACCGTATGCCAATTGCTTGACTTTCGATAAAATGAAAGAAGGAATTAGTGAGAGCCTGCAGTGGAGATTTCAGAGGTATTTTTGTTCTGCTTGCTGCTCTCTCTTTATCTTTTCTTCTGACGGGGCTTTCTCCTTCATGCTATGACAAATTTTTGGCAAAGGTTTTGAATACAAATGCAGGTAAGTTCTCATGCAATTGTGAGCCTCCGGATTTCTGAGTAATAGTTTTGGGCACTAGCATAACTTTATAGAATGTGCTCTGCAGGTGAATTCAACTTCCCAACTAAATTTGTTTCCTAGGTTGATACTGAAGGTAAGCACTGAAAGCTTGCTTTGTGTTTTACTGACTAGACACTCCATGTTTGTCTGTGTCTCTTAGGTTGCTGCCATTCTACTCTTCATGCTGTTGTGTTACAAAAAGGCATAAACAGTGAAACAGGTTAATAGCTCATAGAACAGACACAGCATATATATATATACATACATATATATATATATATGTGGACAGGTAACACACTGTATTCTCAGTCCTGCTGCAGCAGAGGCTTTATACCCTAAATTCTCCTCTGCTAGACTTTATTCTTCAGTCTGTGTGAAGAAAATAAGTAGCTTTCTCTTGGCTTTCATCCTTCTTTTTTGTATTTTCTTTGCAGACTAGCAGTGTTGGATTAGCATGTTTGTACTGTTTGGACTACCCGTACAAATTTCAGAAGGATTTTTGCTCTTGCTACTTGCTTACAATTGTACCTTCCTAAGAGTCTTTTACTTTTGTGCAGTACAAAATTGGTGGCACAAATATTGTGAAGTGCTGGTGCAAATATGGACAATACTGACAGATATTAACAAGAGTGAAATCAAACCGATTGAAGAACTTTAGTCTAAAGACTACATTTTTCCAGATCGAGCATTAGTGCCGAGTAGAGAAACCTCCATTGCATGTTAATTAAAACAATCAAACAGACAAAAAAACCCCACCAACATTCTGGAGGTATTTATGTTTTATTCACCAGGATAAGGACAGAGGGATGTCTTCTTACCAATGCTGGGGAATATTAATCAGGAAAGAAAAATCTGTTAAGGTATTAAATTAAAGTGCATTAAAGAATTACTAGTTACATAATTTGAGTTTCCTAACTGGAAATTTAACTGTTTCTAAAGTAATAGTTAAGAAAACAGGACTCTGTTGTGGATGCCGCATTGTCCTGGCCTAGTAATGAAAATTGCTTGTTGTATTTACCACAGAACTATTTCCAGTTCTAAGACAGTGTGTGGTAAAATTTGTTTTATTTTGTTTTTTTTAATTACAGCAAAATAGAGCTCTAAAGTATGTCTTGGTATTTACTCTGTTTTACATTAAATCACCAGAAGTGCTGTGGAATTTTATTCATGTTTTGAAGTGCATTGGTTGAAAGTTGGCATATAAATTGAAGGTATGCTATAGGATGATACATGAGGGATGGCAAATTTAGTACCTTTGGAAGTTCCACTCACTTCATTAGTTGAGGAAATATAAGTTAGAAAAATGAGTCTAGTAAATCAGAAGTGAATTTTAGTGCAAGGGTCCATTGTAAATGAACAAGAGTAAGACAAGTTGGGTGTTTTAAGGGTGTTTTCCCTGCATTTTTGATCCCCATTTAATCAATTCATCAATCAATTAATTACTGTCACGAGACCTGAGGGCAGCAGGAAATTGGGTTCAAATTAAAAAGAAAAGGAGGCAATTTGTTTTAAGATTGAAAGTTGAATGTTCAATCGAAGTTTAATCAGAAGTGACCCATTATTTGAAAAGTGGAGCATCAATGTCTTTCTAATTTCACAGAATGCTTCATTAAATAAGTATTGAAAAGATCAGGTTAACTGATCATTTCAAAAGGAAGATGAGACAAAGAGGGGTTTTAGAAGCCCCCTCCCAAATACATGTTATGCTTGGTCATTTCTCTTCTGAAGAGCTTGTAGAGAAACCAAATCCTTACACTGGGAATTCAAGGATTGTTGGCATGGTCCTTTCTAGGTTGTACACATCGTATGATGAAGACATAGCTTCAGGGAGCAAATGTTCTTAATCCATTTGGATAGCTGTGTACCTACAGAACAATTTACAAAAGGTATTAAACTGTGAGGAGAAATATTTAAAGGCAAAACTGGAAGTTTGGCCTCCTATATTTTAGGGTGTCTCACAGTGGTCTGACCTTGAAAAAGTCTTTCCATAAATTGATGTCATCCTGAGAGCATTCAGCTGCACATTGTACAAAGTGGGTGTTCCTCCTGTGGGTGAAAAACATAAAGGAATAATCCAGTTTATTTTAGTACTCTTGGATTAGCATGTCTTTTCCTTAGTGTGTATTTACTAGAAATTTGCTTAGCAAATTGCTGTTCAAAAAACTAACCCAACACTCACTTGTTATTGTGAGCTTGCTGCAAGCATAAATGAGGAGTTCGATTCAGTTTCTTGCTGTTGGAAAGTGGTGCTCTTGCTGTTAAATGCTGAGAGGTACTCCTGAAACATCAGCTAGACTCATATCTCTTCCATGTGCTCCCTGGGGTAAAGAATGGGCTTCTGTTACTTGGAAAGTTCACGCAGCTTTCTCTGATGGGCATAGTGCTTGAAAGACAGGAAAAGGCAGGAGAAACAGAATACATTTGCCTTCATAGTAGTTCTTTAGGGAGGTGTCTTTTATGGAAAAAAAAAACCAAACCCCAAACAAAAAAAAAAAAAACAAAAACCACAAAACTCAACAACTGTTTTGAATATTTCACTTGATAAATGTAGAACAAGATATTTCAGATGTCAGCAACTTATTTCAGATAGTAATCTGGGATTATTAACTATTTGTACATATTATCTGTCTATGCACACACAAAAAATAATAGATATTTTCTGTAAATAAGTACAAATACATAAAATGGTAGTCAATGTGCATTCCATAGGAAAGATTATATTTTCTGGCCAGAGTAATCTCAGAGAGTTTTCCAGAGTGTAGATGTGGCAAAGAAAGGAGAGAGCAACTGGACTGGTGTAAGAGGAGGACAGTAATAAAAATCAAAAAGACCCCCAAATGTTTCACTACAGAAGGGACTGATAAGAGCATATTCATAGTCTGACCTCAAGACAGGTAGGAAAAAAAAGCCTCTTCTGGGTATCGTAGCAGGGACTGTGCTGAGTTTGTTGCAAAGTGGAAGGTCACCGAAGGGTTGCTGGGCTGAGGAAGAACCTGAAGATGATGATTCCTTGTGCAAAGAAACAGTGGGAGAAAGTTATTTACAGAGTGTTTTTTCTTTTGTTACACTTTTGCTTTTTAACAAAGGCTGTTGTCCTGGATTCTCTTCTCATAAAAGCTAATTTTAAAGAAAAATATTATTTTTATTTTCAGATGTTTGCCTCCAGGAAAACACCAGGACTGATCTACATCAGAGCTCTAGCTGGGTTGGGGTTCAGTGACACCACTCACTTGTGTAATTCTAACATTTACAACCTAGTATTTCTTTCCATTTAACTTGTGTAAGAGGAGCAAGAGCTTCTGCTCTATGAAGGAACCTAGATTCAGAGAATGGGTATGGATGCATATTTTCAGTGTTTGTATCTCTCACCATTGAATGTGGGATGAGTGTAGGATGACTACAATCCTAACCTGTGCTCTGTAGGTGTATGTCTCGAATAGGGTGGGATAAAAGCAGGTTAAGCAGTGTTTCCCTGCTTTGCCGACATCTGATCCATCAAGTCTTAGATTCCAGAGAAAGAATATGTGTCTAGATGGAGCGATAATCTGATCTTGTGTAGCAAATTAATTCAGTAATCATTCTCTTCTCTGCCTCTCAATGAGGTACTCAAGAATGAATATAAATAATGTAATTCTTTCTAAATTCTTGATTGCAATTATATGAATGATGATGCATTAGCACCACAGTAGCAGAATGATATTGTTCCTCAACTTCCCTCCAGTCAAGTGACATGGCTCTGTAAACTAGTGCACAAACTTAAAACAAAGATGAATAGGTGTTATAAATTAATCTTGAAGTATGTATTTTGTCTTTATAAAGAATGACTTTGTGCTTCTTCTCCCTGAGATTGAAAAAAAGAAAAAAAAGATAGTTTTCTGAAGGGAACGACGACTTCATTTATTATTCTGATACTTCTGTGACAAATTATACAACACAGAGATGCATCACTGAACACAAAAATTTGTATGAGTTGGTGCTAATTATATTTTTTATTTTTTTAAGAAAGCGTTGGGAGCTTACTACTAGAAACAGTCTTCTAGAAATGTATGGAAATACTGACAGAATATTGATCATGGAGATATTAATTTGTAGAAAAAAATAAGAAGTAAAATTACCAGCAATGTAACATACCTTTTTGAGACATAACTTTCACTGAGTTTTCTTGAACATGTCTATGAGACATGTCACACTGTTCAAAGAAGCTTAATTTAGCTGTAAATGTACTAGCTCAGGAGGTGTATTGAGCATCCGTAGGGACTCCACCTAAGTTGAGGGGTTTTGAGTAGAGCATATTGTTGTATCACGTCACTGGTATGAATATAATGCATTTGTGGACCATGCTTCTTCCAGAAGAGAGCTAACAGTGCTGTGCCCAATTAAGAACCAGCTCTTGGATCCATGGGATGTACTGCATTGTGTCCTACAAACATAATTCCCATTCAGCAGGCATATATCAGATACCACCATTTTATCCCCCAGGGGTACATGAGTAAGATACATTACATTATTTGTTTCAAGGAAGAGGGTAGGATTTTTTTCTCTGCTTCTTTTTAAATTCTTTTGTTTGAATTGACGTTAACAGCTCTTTCAGCTAAAGTGTTATTTTATTTCGGTGTTTGTATGGCTTAGAACCCAGCATGGGAAAGAGCAAAGCTCAGTCACATAAAAGGAGATTGCACAAGCCAGAACAAAGCATCTAAATTGTTTGTCTCTCATTTGCTCACTTCCTGAGGTTTAAAACAATAAACCCTACAGAGTGTTTTTAGCAACTGAAAAGGTAGTGGAGTGCCAACCTTACTAATCAATCCTGTTAAAGCTGGGATCAGTTTTAATATTTTTTAGCCAAAGCTATTATTTGGCCACTGCTCAGCATGCAGTCTCTGAGTGCAAATAACTTTATGGCCATTGAAAAATTTGCTGGGCATCATTACCAGATTTAATGCCCCTAAAAAGGGGCTTCATTTCTTGTGAGTACAGAGTATGAGTATTCTCATACTTATTTGAAGAATAAGGACAGAAGCTACTGAAGATCAGTGCATATCAAGAGGAGGAAACCAAAGAAATGTTAGTCTAGTAGCTATGGGAAAGTGGTATTTGAAAAAGGCATGCTTCCAACATTGTCAGTGTTGCCTCACAGCCTGGGAAAGAATGTAAACCAGAAAAGTTATTTATCTTAAATACAGGACCATGAGCTTCTGTTAATTTTATTTGAAATTCAATCTGAAAGGACTCTATATTTGAAAATAACTTTTTTCAAAATTATTTTCATAGAGTTATACTCATAGTAGAATCTCATGATGTTTTAAGCATTTTTGATCCACAGATATCGCCAGCTTCTTATTGCTGCTAGTACTATTTTATACGTAAATTCATAGAACATAAAAACTGCACTCAAAATTTAGGTACTCTCTTATTGGGTCCTATGTAAAGCTCCAGAACTAGCATATATAAAACAGTATGGTTATGAATGTGGCAAAATATATTCATCTCACAAGTCACACTCCTCCTCTGCTTAACCTTTCTTAATGGATACTTTTTCTTAAATTCTTTTTACTGTCCCTCTCCAGAAAAAAAAACTGACACATGGAAATTGTTAGTTCTAGGACTAGCCTAACTTAATTTGAAACTGAATGCTTCCCAAGAGAGTCTGACAGGGCTGTCAAACAAAGGACAAGGCTAGTTTCCCAGCACTCAGATGCAAATAAATGCTACAAGGAAATATGTTAATGAGAGGCTTGTACAGTCTGCCATCGATCTCTCTGGAAAGCCTGTATGTGATTCTACGTGGCACACAGTGCATTGTACACTAAATACGAAATACAATAAAGGACTTTGAGATATTCTGACTAAACATAATAATACATTTAGGTGGTGGCTTCCAAAATTAAAATCAAAACCAGAATAAGACCTTCCAAAAGGAGATACAAAGTAATGTGATGCTGAACTTAGTTGCCTAGAGCTAACCAGAGTTTGACAGAGGGTGAAGTTTTGCTCCTCTTCAAGACATAGGTAAATACAGTGGACTTGTCTCTGGTTCTTTGTGTCAGACTTCGCTTTGAAGAGTATGTATAAAAGAATTACTCATAGCTAGTACATTTTAGAATGTCATGATACTGACTCAGTCACATCCTCCTGATGATCTCTGAAATAACTTTGACCGTAGTTTCTCTGCTTTTATACTGAATTCATTGTTGTTGGTGAACAGTGAGTGTATTCAAAGTGTGCTTACCAAATTGAGCATCTCAAGTTCATCAAGGTGCACCTCTACACCTATTTTTATACTAGGTGGGGAATTAGATGGGCATTAGGTTCTTAGCTGTTCCAAGAGGCACAGTTTAGGTCATGCCTAAAGAGCAAAACTGGAGGCACTCTACAAAAGCAAGAATAATTTTAGGATGTATGTCTTGGGAGTTACAGAGGTGTAGAGAAAGATTTTTCTTTTCAGGTTAGTATCTGGATTACCAGGTTCAAGAATATAGGTTTACATAATTCCTGGTTTAGGAATCTGTGTACCTTTGAAGCTCAAAGTTTTGTTTTGTATAGTTTTGCTTTTTTTCAGTCCACACCTAGGTATCAGTTTGATATTTCCTTGTGACAGCAAATATGCAACCTAATTTCTTGCTTTCTTATAGTACAAGAAAAGACAAACATCTTGTACAAATTATATATTAAGATTGCTTGGTGTTAAAAAGAGTGGTCAACCTAAAGGATATAATTCTAGGGAATTGACCAAAAACCTGTATTATGTAGATGGTATTACTGTATACAGAGGTAGAATTGTTTGCAGGAGTTGAAAGTATATTCTTTGATTATCGTGTTTACCTTTCTTCTGAAGAATAAATCATAACATCTTTAATAAAATCTCTGATTGCTGCCTAGCTCAGAATGAAATCTATATGGATATTTTTTCTTCCTCTAGGCTAAATTTTTGGCTGCTTTGGGAAGCATAATTAAAAAGACAACTACTATTCCAGAAATAAAGTCGTAAGACTTAGTGTTTTTTGCCTCTTTTGGGGACTTGGAATCAGTTAATTAGATCAGTGAAATAAGTTCTAATAATTGGCAAAACTTAAGAACAATTTGAAGGGTTTTTTCAATCTCTGAACAAAATCCAATAAACATTTACAGGAGGAAATAAATTTGGAATCCTAAAAGGCTTCTTATTTCTTTCTCACAGAATTCTAGTTTTCTCTCCGAAGCTCTTTTTCCTGTACATACAACAAAAACTGAAGAGCTGGATCCCTCCTTCAGCCTGCACGAGACCATTGCAAAGGTAACAGAAATGGAGATCTCATTTATACGTATTTTCTTTCACATGACCAAATTTGAATTTGATAATAATTCAGGAAGATAATCTGTTTCTTTCCTTTGAATACTTTAAATGTAGTTAAAAGTTGTGGAGATTTTTTTCCTTGAGATTCACCTTTGGAATAGTCTTTACTCTTACGTTGGTGACCTTGCGTGATCAAAATACTACTATGTGCAAATGCTTAATTTTGTGTGATTCTCAGTTTATTTTGCATGGTTCACAATAAACTTATTGTCATGAGTGCAGAGCATTGAGTCCCACTAGATGGCAGGAAGTAACAAGTTTGTTGCTGTCAATTTTGTCAGTGAAGAGCGATCTCTGAGGGCATCTTCATGTGCACAGATACTTGGTTTTACAACCTGTCACAGCATGCTCACATGGGAAGAAGGGGTGGCCATCCCATGATTCTGGAGGGTGCTGTACAGAGGGGATGCTCCCAAAGTTAACGTGTTCCGACTCCCTTCTTGTTGCTGCAATATAATACTCCCTCCACATTATTTATTAATACAGTCAAAATTAATACCTTGCTCTAAAGTGCTCTTTCTTCACTCTCTCCACTCAGCAAGCCCTGCTTCTACAGGGAGACCTAACTACAAATGAGTCCAACTTAATGGATTTGTACACTTCTTGTAATTGGATTTCTTGTAAACCAATGCTATGTAGACCTCACAAACAGATTTCTTTGCTTGTTCAGAGCTACTTCTTTTGGAAAAGCAGCTGCTGTTGAAACATTTCTTTTGGCAACAACAAAAATAAATTCACAAAGATCAGCAACGTGCAGATTTAGCATGCAGGCAGACCAGCATCTTTGACAAGAGAGACAGTGACTTATCTTGAGGTTTTTAGAGGGGGTTTTGTTTGTTTGTTTGTTTTTTAAAAAAGAAGCACATATTCCTAGCCATTCTTTTGAAGCTTGGCAGAGTCTGACAGTTAAGGAACAATCACAAGAGTCTTTTCTGAAGCCCTTTTAATGGAACTGATGGTTTTTAAGCCATCCTTGTTGCCAAAGTGAGTGAAAAGATTCACCAAATTTCTTCCCAAAGACTGAGGGAAGTAGGTATGTCATTATTTACTGCATAATTAGTTTATGATTTACTAATTAGTGTGTGATGGGCCATATGTAATCTGAATAATGTGCATTTGCTCTATAATATTGACTATCACAGAAAAATATTTATTAGATAGTTGACTTGAGGCATTTTGATACAATTTAAGTCGTTACCAATTATTTTAAGAAGGTTCATTGAGCATTACAACTTTCTGTGATAAAGCTTGATGAAAATTGCACTAGGATATGACTATATTTCCATTTTGCTTTTCAGACTGTAGCCCAGGATGCTTTTATAAAGATTAATAATATATGAAGCAATAGAGTGAAATCCTCCACTGGTGATTTTGTCACCTTTAGCTTAGCTTGATTGATCTTAAAGTAGTTTCTGAATATCTTGAACAGCAAAAGTTTTCTAAATTTCATCTATCATTTACTCTTCTTTATAGTTAGGTAACGGTGTTGTTGCCTCTTGGTTCCCTCCACTGTCGTCCTCCACCTTTTCCTCAGAGTAACTAAGCCAGCCATTGTCTTCCCCTTCTCCTGCAAGATGGGCTGTTCTTTGCCCCTCCTTTATCCCAGTGTTAGTCATCTGTTCCAATTTGAAAGCATTTTCTTTGGGTGAATGTCCAGAAAGGTATGCAGTATTTTATATAAGGCCTTAATATGGCTTTGTGTGGTAACTTTTATCCAGCTTTCATACCTGAGGTGATGTCATATCAGCTTTTCCTCAGTAAGATCTTCTTTCAGCCCTACATTTGATTCTAGTGGCTACACGTTAGTGCAGACAAGCTGCTGTATATGTCATCTGAATTCTAAAGAATCATCTCCATTACTGAAACTCTAAATATGTCCTCGTACTGCACACATATTGATTCCCAATGTGAGCCTTTTCAGGGGGAAAAAGCTTAATGAAGTTTTATTTCTTTGAAAAGAAAACAACATGTATCAGTTTAGCTTTAACAAAAACATCTATAATTACTAAAACAGAAGAAATCTGAGTCACATGGAGATACAGATCTTTTAAACAATACCTAGTCTACACCATTCCATTGTTGATCAGTTACCCATGGTCAGTGTATGAGTGCTAGCAGAATTTTACATATTATACTGTGCACATGAATGATATATGATACTTCATGCTTCAACATTTTTTAGTTCTAGTAAAAAATGCATTATTAAAAATATATATATATTTTTTTTTATTTATCCATTGCTGTATATGCCTAGGGGTTGTCCTTTAGCTAGTACAATAAAAATAAATTAGATACATTTTCATTTGAGTGAAAGAGAGAAGTGGATAAAAATAGAGAAATGTTATATATCCCGAAATACCATTTCCATCTTGTATCTTTGAAAACAGTTTTGTTGACTTTTGTAAGCCAGCTAAAAGGAGAAACACTTTTTATTTGGACTTCTAAGTTGCAAAAGCAAATTGTATTCAGGAGACTACAAAAATTCTGAAGCAATTCTCTGCACACCTCAGAAATATTACAGTTTGAGTGATGAAGACTTAATTTCTGACTGAAGTCTTTAAAGTAAAAATATTACTTGGATATGGGATTTAAAGGAAATGCTATAAATTTATGTAGTTAACTAAACATTTTTAATGCTATTTCTTAGTCTGAAATCTTCATATTTTCATTGTGGTACTCTGAACAGATGAGGCCAATTATACCTTCAAAAGATTAGAAATCACT
Source organism: Antrostomus carolinensis (assembly GCF_000700745.2). Classification (NCBI taxonomy): domain Eukaryota; kingdom Metazoa; phylum Chordata; class Aves; order Caprimulgiformes; family Caprimulgidae; genus Antrostomus; species Antrostomus carolinensis. Next base: position 53,059 of record NW_010304341.1, on the reverse strand, counting down.
AGCTTTATATGAAATTATTAATATTTGGGGAAAAAAAAAAAAAAAACAAAAACAACATAATGAGAAGTTAGCTTGTAGTTAGAATTTACACTCCTCACTTGGAAGTTAATCCTCCTCAACAGGTATGTGCCAACTGACTGTGCATGCTCCATTGCAATTGCAAGTAAAACAGGTATCATAACTGCTTCAGAAATTTTAACTTTTAATTTCAAAAGACCTTACACACAAAACTGGTTTTATGTTAAAAGAAATTAAAATATAATGCATAGAAAATTTAATCACAGATAGTTTATGAAAATATTTGAAACTGTGACTTTTTATTCTTATTTGAGACCAAATGTATTTTTATGAATCTTAAAATTTCTCACAGTATTAAAATGCCATATTCTGACCTGCTTTATTCAGATACATATCTGGTTATTTTACCACTATCTATCCAAATATACAAATCATTGTTTACAGACCTAGAGTAGCACAGAACACTGTTAACCAGCTACAATGGCTTTGAAGACTGTGAAAGTCTTCATCATGTATCAAGTTTTCCATTGTTAAGTTTCATAGCACTGAAAATCTTTTCTGTATGTAGAAGCATGTATTTTACAGCTGCTTATGTGAGAGACTTTGTGTTTAAAATTACAGTCTCAGTTCCTTTAACAACCAGCTGAGACCTGGTTTGAATGGCTCTGTATCTATTGGAACATGCACAATAGTTGGTAGTTTTGAGACACAGTTGGTATATTGAAGCTAAACTTATTTTATCACATCAAATTGAGTTTGGAAACTGAGAATATGTTGAATTCAATGCAAGAAGGCACACTGGTGCTGGATGGTCATTATTGTAAAAGGAAGGTTTACTCTGCTAAATTGAGATTTATTCATTTAGACCTGGTAGTGAAGAAGTTACAGAGCTATCTGGAGAAAAAAAATGAAATGTATGAAAAAAGTGAGTGTTAAGAAGTAATATCTATTTCCAGATTTCTTGTGTATTGATGGTTTTATAGCGAGGGGGGCATTGACCTGGTTTGGGTCTTTTTTGTATACTCAATAGTATTAGGTATGGACAAACTAATTTATCCAAGCTGATTGATTTCAGAAGATTAAGTTACTTCTTGGTTGATGCATAACCACCAGAGTAGGAATAGCCTCACTAGATAAGAAAAAAATTCCATTTAGTACAATTACTATGACTGGTAGAAACAAGTATTAGATTCTTGGGCAATAAATATGTAAAATCAGGGAATCATAGCATGATACTTCCTCTGGTGTACTTTCCCACTTACTGTCAATTAGCAGTGCAATATTTCTTAGACTCATAATCACACCTCTACACTGATTTCCGGTTCTGTTACATGTGTAATCTATGCCATTTTTTAATTCATTTGCATTCTAACTTCCATAACATCCCATAACAACATTTCCCACGATTTAATTCTGCCCCCCTGCCTTACTTTAAACTTGCTACTTATTTATCTCACTAGGTTTGTTCTACCCATGGTATGAGAAATAATGAACAAGCATATTCTTTAATTTTCAATACCAGTCCCTTTCCTTTCTAAACTGTATTGTGTCTGAGTGTAGTAACCAGTTTGAGCTATCCTCATCGGTAAGTCAATCCTGCCTAATAATACATTACCTCTCTCCTTTTGCAGTTCTATGGCATCTCTTTTGCTTTAAGGCAATTAGAATTGTGTATCATATTTGACATGTTGGATCACTGTGGATGTATAGACTCTCTGTGATATTTTCTTCTCCAATCTTGCCTCAGTAAACTTTAAGATGCTGTTGGCCTTTTAGATTGCTATTATGCATCAACTATTCATGATGACTTGAATATTTCTGACTTCAGTGATATGAGCCAATTCATACATCCTGATTGTGTGCACTCATAGCTTGTTTTCTCCCGTGTGATCTCTTCATATTTTCCAACGAGTCTGCCATTTTTCAGCCCAGTGCTCAAATATTGTGGGATGCAAGTCAAGAAGGACACAAAGAATATCTTTCACTCTTGGTAGCAGAAGTGTGCTTAGTGTTCAGTTTGATGAAACTCATTTGCCACTCACAGTGTGCTTGGCTTGTATGGCCACTGAAGCTGGTGGAAAAACTTATGCTGGTTTTGGCAGAAAATTATTTGAGTCTCTTCATCTCTCAGAGGGAAATAAGGCTTTAATGATTTTTTTCCTGTGTGTATGGCTTGATCCTAAGCAACAATGGAAGATTTTCAACATAAATTTTTACATGATGTTCAGCATAAAAACAGATAATCAGCTAATTGTGGTTTATGCTCTCTGAAGACAGTGATTACCTTAATTTTGTGAACACTTTGAAAATAAGGAGACTGCCAAATGTGGCAGGTAAAATGAATGAGAAATGTGCAACTGTTACAGAGATAGATCTGTACTCTGAGTGCTTAGAAGATCTAATTTGTCAGAACTCGTCAGACAAATTTATCTTAGATCTTGGCACTTTAAAGGTGGATTTAGGGTAGATTGCTGCAAGGCTTAGGCTGATCTGAAAGATTCAGAGAAGAAAGAGAAATATGTAAGCTTCCTTGTGGTGAAGAACCAAGACTTTCATTACAGCAGCATGTTGCAGTACAAAATTTAGTGGTATCTTAAGTGAGGTTTTCAGGCCTTGTAATTTCAAGTGTGTTTTATAATATATATATATATATATATCAAGTATTAAAATGGAGAAAGGTGTGCCTATGTGACAGAGAATGGATTTTCCCATCAGACCAGAAGTCGTCAGATGAAACTTCACTATCAAATGCATACTCAGAAAAGTACGTGCTATTTTTCAGTGAGCTTCTTCAGTTTTATTCAGCACAGCATTACACAGTAACCAGTCAATTGGAGTTATTAACAAGTTTGAAAATACTTTTGTGTTATGAGGTATGCTCACTAGAGTAGCCTAATGAGACTTGGATTATGCAGTTCTAAAAGCTTTAATGGCAATCCCCCAACAGGGAGTGCCACTGGAGCCACTTACCAAGTATCAGCCATGGAATAATAATAATGTTTTATTGATTTTTACTTTGGCAGGCACCAAAGTGTTGAAAGGTATGCCAGAAGTGACATAATTGGTTTTATGATGAGATATGGGCACTGACAGATAACTCTGGAGAAAATTATTGGTGATCCTGATTATTCTACACTTCAATTATGGAGCTGCATAAAGTAGAACTAACTACCGTAATGCAATTAACTTCTAAATATTAAATAATACAGCAATAAAGAGTGTTTCCATTTCTAGGAGAAATAAGTTTTTTTGTGTAACATACTGTAGTATTTCTGGGTTTTGTTTTGGGGTTTTTTTTTAATATAAACACTTCCAAGAAGATTACAGGCAGATGCTTTTCTTAAAACAAATGGAATGAAAAGTAGTGGACTGCAGGACTGTTGGTAAATGAAATGCAGATTTTGACTACAGATAAGGTACGGCACAGGAATGAAGATATGAGGAATTCTGTAACAGAATCATGCTGTTCTATTATTTTGAAGCATGGGAGGGATACATATTCCTGTTTAGCCATTAATTCTCTAATACAAGCATAGGGAATACCCATTCACCTTGGCAATGCAATGATATCCATAACTTTGCTAGTTCCTTTCTCTGTAATCTCCCTAAAAATCAAAATCTGTGGCTTGGTGCATGCTACCTCTGCTACATATTTTCATCTTCCTGCATGGTATCTGTGAATGACCTCTTTTTTTGTATGTTTTTGTATTGAAAATCTAAAAGTAACTAGGGATGTATATATATGTATATAACTGATATATGAGATTGCCATAAAATATTGAAATATTAGATTTATGAAACATAAATTAATACAACATATCCAAATTAACATGATTGTAACCTTACAATCCCAAAGACTGAGGGCAGATTTTGAATCAGTAGAATGATACTCTGAAGAACAGTATTAATGCTGTTTCCTGCTAGAGTTCAAAACAAAATCAGCGTAGTCAGCCAGCTTGAAATTTCTTTGCATTTCATTGAAGCATCTGTTGTAGTTTTGGCACGGATGCAAGCTCTGTGATATCATGTGGAAACACTTACACAAACGATGTACAGCATGTCTGTGTTGCAAAGTTTTACCAGAAACATTTCTGCCAGCATATTATTACAGGCATAGCTGTTTCAGCAGAGCACATTCACATTCCTGTCTTCCCACTTCAACATGCCCTTTTTGGCATCCCAGTGGCCTCTGCATCAAGGCAGCTGTACATCTGGATTTCCACTGATGCATCTTCCTTTTTCATTTAAAAATCTCCTCTGTGTAGAACTAGAGGATTTGGCAGAATTGTTTAAGATTTCCAAACAGCAGAGACAGAATATTACTCTAGTCAGTTATAGCATTTAAAGTATTAAAGTGCTTGTGTGGCACAGCAGAATGGATCTGAAATATTCAGAAAGCAAAAGTCTGATGTGATGCACCTGAGTATATTGAATATCCAAGCCAAGCCCAGAAAAACCTTTATCCTTGGAAGGCCTGGACAAATATAGAATCACAGAATCATTTAGGTTGGAAAGGACCTTTAAGATCATTGAGTCCAACCATTAACCTAACACTGCCAAATCCAACACTAAACCATGTTCCTAAGCACCTCATCTACACATCTTTTAAATACCTCCAGGGATGGTGACTCCACCACTTCCGAGGGCAGCCTGTTCCAATGCTTGACAACCCTTTTGGTAAAGAAATTTTCCAAATATCCAATCTAAACCTCCCCTGGTGCAAATTGAGACCATTTCCTCTTGTCATATCACTTGTCACTTGGTAGAAGAGACCAAGACAATTGTAGAGAGTGAGAAGGTCTCCCCTCAACCTCCTTTTCTCCAGGCTAAACAACCCCAGTTCAGTCAGCTGGTCCTTATCACGCTTGTGCTCCAAACCCTTTACCAGCTTCGTTGCCCTTCTCTGGACATGCTCCAGCACCTCCATATCCTTCTTGGAGTGAGGGGCCCAAAACTGAACACAGCACTCAAGGTGTGGCCTCACCAATGCAGACTACAGGGGGAGGTTCACTTCCCTCATCATGTTGATCACACTATTTGTGATACAAGCCAGGATGCTGCTGGCCTTCTTGGCCACCTGGGCACTCTGCACATACAAGTCAGACTTCCCTCACATCACTGTTGTGATGTGCTAACTGGGAATTTTTGCTGTATGCCATGATTTCTGTCATGAAAATATGTCACACTGGAGTGTCAATTTTCACAGGTAATTTCTCCAGTTAACTTTCTTCAGTGATGTATTCCTTTTGATTTAATTTTTAAAATTCCTGTCTTCAATCATGTGTGTCAGACTTTCACATAATTTCTTAGTCTCTTCATCATCATCATACCTCCAAAGATGAGAGTTCTGCACAGATGAACAGAAGTCTCATGTCTTTTTAAAGACAAATTATGTTATGATTTTATACTTCCAAAACAGATTATCCAAGCCTCCAGCCAACAAACAAGAGTATGACCAGGGGTAGGTGACAGAAATGCTGAGTGAATTAACATAACAGAAGCACAGTTCTCAGTATATGAAATGAGAACCAAACTAGGGGACCTGTTTAAGATCCATATTTGAGACAATCCACTGTTGATACTGAATTTTTAGATGTGGAGTTTGACATTGTTTTGAAGACATCAGAATTGTCTGTCAGACATCCAATATTATTTGGATGCTCTGTCACACATAAAAGCCCCTATATGTTTGTTGGGGGTTTTTTTGCCTGAGAAATTGCAAGATGACTTGGGGCATCTCTTAATTTTTCTGTTAATCCTCCCGTAGCCAGCAGCAATTCATGGTGTTTCAGCAGCTCTCATCTGCCATAAAGTGATATAGCAGCATAATGCACCAACTGCCAGACAGTCTCTCCATAACTTAAATCACTTGCTCTGCTTTACCTATCAGCCTTTCATATACTGGTTCTGAGCATCTTACCAGTATTTATGTCTTAATGGTATTTGCAATGTGCAAAGCAGAGCTTTATTGTCTGTGGTGACCATCTGACTGAATTCACCCAAAATCAAGAAGCACAGGCATATTTCTCACAGAAATTATGTGATTTAGCATATATTCTCTGAAGCTCACAAGTGAGGGTTTTTGTTTTACCTTTAGCCTTCTTGCATGAAAGAACATATAATCCATTTCAAGCAGAGGGTAAATGCAAACCTGCTGAAAACTCCCTTCTGACAATGTGTATTTTATTCTGTAACTATTGTCAGCAGGATTTTATAAAAACAAGAGCAAATCTGTTGATATAAACTGGCACGGTAACTTTGGGGGATACTGTATGGATTGTGGTGAACAGGGAAGTAACAGCATCCAAAGAAAAAAAACAACAACAACAAAAAAAACCTGGGGATTTTCTCAGCATTAGGTATGAAAGAGGTGACTTTGCTGCTAAAGACATGAAGTGTTCTGATGGACAGTCATACTGTGTTTGGCCACACAGCATATTCTCTATCCACTCTAGTCTAGTTATGCTTGGAATTTTTTCAGTAGTTCTTTGTTCCTAAAAGCAAGTAGCTTCAAGGACTCTTGTATTTTATACTTGAACTCTAATGGGTAAAGACTAGGTAATAAAAATAAGTTGAAATTACAGAACCCCTGTTAAAAATTTGATGAACCAGCTGCACTGTCCAACACAACTTTGCTGAGTTCAGTCAGGTACTAAAAACCAAACCCATTCCACTACCCTCCTGAAATTTTTGACATCTTTCCTAATAACGCCTTCAAAATGGAAGAAGTATTGCAGGATTAGAACTATTCCACTTCCTCCTGTGCCACTTAGTGAAGTTCTGGAAAGATGTGAAGATTTGACTGGTCCAAGGCTGGACTACTTCTTGCATGGCTGGAATTTAATGTTTTCAGCTTAGAGAACTCTAACAACTGTGAAAATATCAATATGACCAGGAAGCTGGCTCCAATAAGCAAGACAAGCTGAGTGAACAAGAAAACATGGCCATCATAAGTAGCATGGTTTGTGTAGAAACCATTCCTGTGGATTGTCTGTGTACAGTCCTAAATGTCCAATACTCTGTCATGAGAGAATTAATACTATATTCCTTAAATTCCTTTTGATATTTCAACAAGACTGCATGTTCTTTAAAAGAAGTTAGCATTGGCTTCTTTCAGAATGTTTCTTAACCAGATTGCTGTTTAGAACCACGCAGTTCCTGAATTCCTCTTTTAGACCTAAATTTTACTGTTTCTCTCAAGATTTGTCTGTCAACTGTCAGTGAAAAAAAGAAAAAAAAATCATTGCATCATTTTTCAAGCTAGAGTTGCAATTTAAGTAAGCAAATACATGTCAACTCCATCTGATCCACTCAAACACAGGATAAACATAAGTTCGTACATAATGTATCTTTTTCAGTCTTATGATAGAAACCCAAGATTGGTGTTGTTTATACATCTTATGGATGACATTTTTTATTCCAAATTACAGCAGTCTGACTAAGAAAAGAAGATAAGGTAAGAATCAGAGGAAGCACTGTTTAATCCCCATTTTGTATGTGAGAAAATGAAATACGGTGGGTCAAAAATGGGACTTACAATAACTGAGCAACTACTTCATCTCCTCACCTAAATTCAGCGTTAACTTGCAGAATCTGGTGATTCATCTGACACTGTAGACATAGGCTGGGGCATATTTCAGAGCTGAAGCTGGATTTCTGAAGTTAAGTTGGAATTTAGCACTTGTTTGGGATTTGCTGGAATTTCAATTACTGGCTGTGACCAACTGGGCAGTTTTCTGTGATGTACTCAAGCCATGTGAGTGTCTGTGTTAGTGGGACTTACCTGGCTTGGAAAGTCCCCCATTTCCCCTATTGTCTACAACAATGCCTTCATTTACAGTTCCTTGTTTTGATTATGTTGAGATTTGTACTCTGCATCTCTAGCTGGTTACCGAGTGCTGCATTGGTGACAGAGTCTCAGTAAAGACATTCATGACAGATGGTTTTTGTTGGGTTGTTTTGTTTTGTTTTGTTTTTCCCCTCCTCCCCAGTGCTTGATGATCATGACTGAACAAAGAAGCTGGTGCATATTTATTGCACAAGTCAAATGACTTTTTACCATTTGTCCAGTAGTGGCTTTGTACTGAGTGACAGGGAAAATTATTTTATGTCCATTGCTTTTATTTCATGCTTGTTATGAGGGATATTGAATAAATGGACATATGCATGCATTTTTTTTAAGGAATGTCAACACATTTCTTTATATTCAACCACTGAAATCCAATAAATGAAAAAAAAATCTGAAGCTTGCTAATCTAATAGGTATGAACATGCCTTAACACACTTAGTTACTGAATTTATCGGAGTATAATTTTATTAATCCATTCTTTAGCATCAGTACTACCATAGGCATTTGTTATTGGTTAACAAATGCTTCATCTGCCAAAGGTTCAGTCTTTATTTTTGGCATAATGTACTGAATTTGGTGCCTGTGTAAGGAAGATGTGTTTTTCTTTAAACAAGACACTAGCATTCTAGAGGAATAGTTACTGTGGGTATGCTAAAAGTATCTCATCTGTTGTATTAGTTCACTGTATTAGCTCTTTTCTGTCTTCAGATCTTTTGACAAAGATGTCAGGTCAGACAATCCATTCCTTAGTATGTGCTTCTTAAATCACTAGATTTCTAGTAACAATAATGTTGTAATGACTCTTTTTTCTTTTTTTTTCTTTCTTTTTTTTAATTTAACATAATACAGTTTGCATATGAGTGAATATGAGGACAAGTCAGTGGAAATTAAGTATCTGCTTAAGTGCTTTTTAACAAGAGATGGAAATAGCTGCTTAAGTATTAATTGGTTTTACAAACAACTTGCAGAAATACCTGGGGAAATACAGCTGTTAAGATGTTTGTTTATTTGTTCATTTTATTTTTTTAGACCGTACTTATAATTTCCTTTTGTTTGTAGCATTGACAAATCATAGTATTGACATGTTTTGTCTTTTTTTTTTATTTCATTCCATGACATAGCTACAAACACACTGGAACTTTACAGATGCTGAAGTTTCCTTCAGGAGCTCAGTTCTGAATTCAAAACCAGGTTTTCAAGAGTTTGGTTTCCCTTAAGGAATTTTAAAATAACAGATTTTTCCAGGAGGCTTAGCCCAATCCTCAAGTTCTAAATTTTGTCTTTAAATGTTGACACCTATTTTAGCATCAAACTAATACATGAACTCTGCTGGAACCATCCTTTTGGTGCTGAGCATTTCTTGGGATTGTGGCCATCCAGAGAGGGGAATGTAAGACCAAAATTAAATGTCTATGAAGAAGACAAGAAGAAATGTGCATCCTGGAAAAAAGCTTCTAAGAACCAATGCATTATGCACTGAGTTGGGGGATGCCTGCAGAAACCTAATAGTAAAAACTAAGCCCAAACTTATGTCTGAATAAAAAATATACTATTTTCCTCTAGCATTGGAGGCTGAACAAGGGCTATTTGCTAGAGTAGTCTTTTTGGAATGTGGAGCTTTAACTGCTGCAAAGCACAGATGCTCTAAGAATTACCTCTGTTCTACATCAACACTATTTAATGTAAAAACGTTATACATTGTGGAAGCTAGAATCACCACTAATTGGTAGGATACACATACACACTCCTCTTTTTCCTTTTTTCTCTTTCCGGAATCAGTGAAACTCAGATTCTTTACTGCATCTTCACTGTTAGGCATGTATGATACATGCATCTAGAGCGGCCTGTAACCAAGACACACTAAAGTATAATTTTGGAAAGTGCAAATGGAAAATTTGAGTTCTTCAAGCCATAGAAGGAAAGAAACTGGTCTAAAGGTTATACAAGCTCAAACATATAGCTAAAGGTTCTTCTACAAATCCTACTAAATACTTGTCAGGTTAGGTTTAGAATTCTGTTAAAAGTACTTGTTAAATTTTTGGAAGGTTAGCCCTTAATTACTGATCAAGAGCCAAGATAAACAGCTGGAACTTCAGATTTCAATATACTGCACCATGTAATTCTCTACTTGCATTTTACAGTCAATATGGCAGAATAGGAGTGAGTGGGCCAGTTTCAAAACCCCTGCTTTTTGATGCCTTCATTGCAGATGTGCTGTGAAAATCTGATTCCTGTAGTAGATAATCTTTATTTGAAATTTATGTTCTGAGTTGTTTTGTAACTCTGGTTGTATATGCAAAGCCTGATGTAATCTCAGTGGTAAAAATCTTAAAGATGTTTTTGTAAAATACTCCAATCTATGAAACTGTAGTTTCTCTTGTCCTTTGTTTTCTTTTATTCTCCCAATATGTTGATATGCAGTTCTTTAAATCAGATATAACTTTTATATCTTTTTTAATCAATCTTCTAAAATTAAGGATAGCAAAATTAGCATGAGTGAAGGCTGTCTTTTCAAATACAATTGGACAATGTGAAGAAATTCCATAAAGTATAGAAGTTGTGAGGCAAAACTAGTGAATAATTAAAAAAAAAAAAAAAGGAGTCAAAAAATAATATAAGCTAAAGGTATTACAAAATCCCAGGAAGAACATCTTGTTTATTGATCTGATTTTATTATGAGCTTGGTCAGTAACAATAAAAACTACTGCCAGTTTGCTGAGACACTCCATCATTAAAGCAGCTAAGATTAGACCAATTAATATTAGACTAAGAATAGGTGATTAGCCTTAAGCTAGAATTATAAAATCAGTAAAAGTATCTTTCAGAGAATTCTGGACTGAAGATCCTATATCAGAAACAGCGAGGATGGTGAAACTAACTGTTTCTTCTTATTTTAGTATGTACAAGGGAAGAGATCATCTTGGAATAATATCAGAGAATTTGGGTTTATGGTCTGCTCAGCACCCTTGAGAAGAGAAAGGTTCTGCAAAGCAGTGATGAATAGTAGGGAATACTGTCCGTCTCCTTGTTTCACCTCTGTGAGCCTGAAACCAGATCTTATTTCAGTTGTGTTATAAAAACAGTTAATTCTCTGCCCCAGAAAATAAGTGTTAAGCATATTGAAAGAATTCAGTCCAAGCATTTAGTTTAGGAAAGCAAAATCCAAGTTCTTGAGTGCATTCCTACTGAAGAAAGGTCACTGATAATGACTGACTAGGGCTTTCTGGCTGCCAGAGTCACATGATGGTAAGAGTATTCCCACCTGGACAGCAAGAAGGGGCAGAGGCAAATAAACTTGGACTTCTACTGATCAGTTTTGCCTTTGGGAAAGTTCAAGTATGAACCTTTGCATTTCCATTTGAGTCCAACAGAATAGATTCAAGACCGTGTGTTAACATAACGTGCATGTTTTAATGTGCATGGATTTAGTTAACCAACAGGAGTAATCACCCCATCCACCAGCAGTTTCCTGAGTCTGTAGCAGTCTAACCATAAAGCCAAAGCAATATAAAAGATGTACTTTCTGACAGTGGAAATGATATTTCTATTCCTTAAGCAGAGATCATATACTGGCTATGAAGCTATTTTTTATTTTAATACCCTCTTGTAAAACTCATGGCCAGGAGCTTCATAAATTGCAGCCTAATTCCAACTATGCACATATAATATCGATTTCCAAAGATACAGCATCTATATTATCTATTGAAATAATTTCAGTCCAAAATTTGAACTAATATTACAAATTACAGTATTTGGACCTAAAAATGTTTTAAGAAAAGAGTCCAGTAACCAATAAATGAAAAGCAACATTTCAGAAGGATAGAAAGATATAAATTGTTCTGGAGTAATATATTCTAGTGTGCTGCAGCCTTTTCCTCATCTTAAATTAATATGATTATGTAGAAGTAGAGATAAAGTTTTATTGTTAACCTTATTTTCAATAAATTTCTGTCCTGAATGATACTTCCTTTGAAGAGTCATTCATGAAAATGTAGTGTTTTCTTATGTGATAATTCTAGAATCTCAGAGAGTTCTTGTCTTTTCAGTAGGTGAAAGGATAGCCCATTTATTTTGTTGCTTAGCTTTATCAGTAGTAGGTGTTCATAGATAATACATCTGTGTATTCCAAGGTAATTGTAAAGTTTACTTAGTCTGTTTTAAATTACTACAGATAAGCAACAAAATAATCTCTCTTTTGCTATTGTCAAATGTGATACATCAACATTTATGGGCTTACATCTTTAGGAGAATGAAACTCTGAAGGGAGAGCATTTAATTAGTTGTGACAAAATAGTTCTAATTTTTAAGTGGTCAAATAAATAGCAATACTTTTGCATCTGACTGTGGATAATGTTCGGACTATTTACTTTAAATTGCATTATTAAGTTTTTTCCTGATCAAATTTAATGTGAACTTTGTGATTACCTTTTGTTAATAACTTATGATACCCTCCTTTCATTCGGATGGGGCCAGGAATGTGCAGGTTTTATTATTTGGGTAATGACACTGACAAATATGTAAATACATACTGACACAATTTGTCAATATATATTGTAGTTAAGGAGAGTAATTTGCCCAAAGATCATAGCCTGTCCAGCCGTTTATCTCAAACTTGTCTGGACAGGGAGAATAGCGTGGCTAATCCATCAAAATTCATGAAAGCTCACTGGAATTTCAGAGCATCCAATAAAAAAATCAGCTGTGGAATCAAGGTAAGATGAAAATTGACATGTACTAAGGATGATACAAGTCAGCATTGTCAGAACTGAATGCTTGTTTCAAACATGTAATTAAAGTATGAAAATAGTTGAATACAATAATTTTTACTCCTTTTAGAGTGAATGTGACATCTTGTTACACTAAATCACGCTCCCTTTCTGACCAACAGTGTTTTATCAGCACAGCCTTTTTAACCCACTGATATTACCAATTCTTGCTTTTCCCCTCTTCTTCTTACATGACAGATAAAAAAAAAATAATTGCTGGGTTTGGTTTTCTTAGTGAGGTTTTTAAGAGTGTTTGGGTTTTTGTTTGTTTGGGTTTTTTTAATTGAAGCACTTAGTTCTCAAAATCATGCTTTTACTGGCTTAATTGAGCCACAGACACTCTCTTCACACAATCCAAACACTTTGATAGAAAAAAAGAGATGACACTAAAGATTGTCTACTCAGTGATATTTTCTATATCTTTAATAAGCTATTTTATATGTAACACTTTTTGTTTTTAATAATACTGAAATACACAAAAGCTCAGCTTTGTAGCTCATTATACTTAAGATTTGTACAGTATACAAACTGGCAGACTGGCTTCTGCTCAGATTACCTTATTGTTGCACTACTTCATGATTCTAGGGTGTTTATGGCTTTTTTTTTTTAAAAAGAGTTTTAGAACACAAAGGTTGAAGATTAGGTAATTTTTTTATTTCCTCTGTGAGTTTTTTTTCCTTGGTATCTCATTTTGAGAAATCTAATTTTAAATAACATCCTTGCATCTGTCAAGGCGCCAACCTGTGTTAACCACTCAGATTTTGCTTTTTAAAACTCATTATTAGTGCTCTCTGTCAGATAAATTAATACAATCTAAACAGATGAGTCCTGATCTAATTTGCATTGTAGTACTAGTTCACTGTTCTTCAGTGGAGTTCACTCTGGGTTTAACCAGTATAAGAGCCAATGGTCTGCCTGAAGTGTGCCTATAAAGAAAATATCGGTCAGATTTTTGGCTGTTGACAAAGTGTTTGAGCCCATAAGTGCAGATGCACTCTCAGATTTTCAGGTGCAAAATGAGAGGCAGCAGCTGCAAATATGATTCATTATATTTCAAAGTAAAATGTGTAGTTTTGTTCTGCTCTGTGAATATAAGACCTATTTGGGAACTAAATTATAAACCATGTTCTGCATCCCATCAGTAATCATCCAGCACTATGCCACATTGACATTGCTGGGCTTGAGAGGGGAATTCAGCCACAAAGCTTAAAAGGAAGCAGAAGATCACTCTGAAGACAAAAGACTAAATAATTACATTTATGCAACTGAAAAACTTGATTAGGCTCAATGAAATAAATGTTATGCTACAGGAGTTTTAGGTATCTTAAAAAAGCAAAATCGATCGAATCAACATAAAAAGAGAGAAAGTTCCTTTTTCTCTTCTTTATTTTCATTTGAAATACGGAGAACATTCCCTTGTATGAGCAGAGCTTGTGGCTCAGCACACTATGACTTTTGATTTTTGGATTCTCTTCTATGACAAGAGGATTTGGCAAATTATTTTTTTTAATAGAAAGTCCATACATAATATAAGAAATTATATAAAGATAATTAAAGTAAAACTTAATTTATGTAAGCACTTAAAGATGTAGTAACCCTAAAAGTTTTTCTGTTACATATCTTGGTTTTAGTATAGTTTATTTACTTTACTGTGTAAGAACACTATTGGAATTGAAATTTTCGGTTCAACATTTTTCCTGTTTTTAGAAGTATCTCAGGAAAAGTAAAAAAATTGTTAAAATAACAAGGAGTGCTTGCTTTCCCCTGTCTTTGATATATCACTTCTGATTTACTATCTCTTCCTGTCACCTATATTCCTTCAGATTCTGAGCTGAATGTCAATTTTTTAGCACCTGATATAGGAATTGGATTTTCAAAAGACTTTTAAACTAATGTAATCATTAAGATTAACAGAACTATCCATCAGTTGAATGTTGCTGACTTTATAGTTTCACAGTTCCCCTAAGCCAGTATGAATGCTACCACGGAGTGAGCAGGATTAAGTTTGATCTGACTGAAAACTAATCATTTGGTTTTGTTGTTGAGTTTGGTTTAGGGGTTTGTTTTGTTTTCGGCTCTCAGATCTGATTTGCCATACAAACTTTAGTGCCTGTGTACGGACGACAGTGAGAAGTCCATGCAGAGAGTAGCATAGAAGCAGTTATTTCACCAACAGCATAATTTTTGATTTGCTTTGAAATTTGTACTGAAAGGGTGTTGAAATTGGCCCAAAGAAAATTAGTTCTTTATGTACACTATTGCAAGTTGATTCTTAGATCTCCTTGAAATACATGCCTTAAATTAAAAAAAATCCTTTCCATGTTTTTTGTTGTTATTTGAGTAGAATTGTAGAAGCATCATGGCTAAACTTGACAAATAATAACAAATTGCTGCTTTTGAAAAAAACTAGGGTGCTTTGTGGCTGGAGTATGATTTATTCTGAACTTTGAAGGAAGACATGAGAAACAGATTACAAGGCCTTTTATGAAACTCATTATTACATCTGGACTTCAAGAACTCACTGTGGAAGTTCTGATTGGAATTTATAAAACCTCATTAAGAGTTAATGTGCAAGAACTGTATTTGTAATCTTGATACTAACAGCTTAGACTCAAAATTGTTATTTAGAAATAAATCTCTTGCTTGTACCTGTACAGTGCACAGGAAAAATAGCTAAATCAAAACTTTCTTTAGGATTTATTGGTAAGATTTGCATATCTCTTATGGTTTTTATAAATCTGCTGCAGGGTTTTTAGATATGCTTTAGGATTAGTAAATCCATTTGGACAATATTTGCTGAAAACCTAAGGGATATGCATTACTTGACTCTTAAGGAAGTATAAGTTTTAACGAAATTCCTAAAAATGTTTCCCCATTTTATTGGTGGCAGTATTTACGGTGAGTTAATGCAAAGTGAACTCTGAGAAGGGAGATTTGCATCTCCCAATTTTATTAGGCAACCATTTTGTTTATTTACTATTAAAGAACTTGTTTCATAATGCAGCTTTATGTGTTGCTCAGTATCTAAACAAAAGTCAGTTCCTATGCTCTATGTTTAAGAAAGCCCTGTCTCAGAGTTAAATCAAAACACAAATTTTGTCAGGCCTGAATTGTAGAGTGGTTTATTATTTAGTTACTCAGACTTCAGTGTTTTTGTTGTGTTACTAATTTTTTGCAAATTATGTTGCATACCACAAGCTACAGTTAAATGATTACAGTTTATTTAATTGGAGAAATTACACAAAATAAATAAATGGCAATTAAATAGCCTGTTTTTAAGAGAAACCTATGTGCTCAAAGGTGTGTTGTTTTGGCTGTAATTGCACTGCCAGATAATCATTTTCTACAGACAGTTTATCAGATACAAGGAAGAGATTACCCTATATAGCTGTTTAAAGTTTTCCCTTTTCTATTTTGGGTAGCAGAGAAGAGTGCTGTAACCAGAAGGACTTTGTTCATGTGTTTGCCTTCTGATATGCTTTTTCCCTAAGACTATTCAAAAGTCTGGAAAGGGAGTGCTGATTAATTTTAAGCCAGCTTTAAGAAATCTTATTATTTATAAGCCAGCTACCTCAGCAGCACACTGTACATGTTTAATAACTGGCTCTAGAATTATTTTGATCCAAACATCAGCATTAACCAGATTTTACAGAACAAGAGAGCTAAACTTTTTGTGAGAAACACAATTTGTATCTTTACTGTGTTCACTAGCTTTTATTTAAAATGGCAGCAAAATGAAATATAGTTAGTTTACCACCTGATATTTCACATTGCATGAGGTGGCACCATGTTCATTGGAACCACATTGCACGGTGCTTAAAAGTTCCTTGAAATAACTGTGTTCCTCTTCAGCTCATTCATGTGAACTGTCTTTGTGAAGAAAGAGCGTGATTCTAGAGCAGCACTGATCTCAAACAATCAATACTTTTATTTGGGCATTAAAAAAAAATCCTACAGTCTCAGATATTAACAGCTGACATTCTAACAGCAATATTGTAATAAAAAAGACAACATGATAATGAATAAGAGATTGTAAAAGTTTATGAGCACATTAAAACAGGTATCTCTTAGAATCAAAGACCTGATACAATGTGCTATTAGGTTAGCAGCTATTGCAAATACAATAAAAACATAGCTACCTGAAAGAAAGTGAATAAGGAGAGTAGTTCTTTACTATATGACTGGAAAGAAAGCAGTAAATTTGGATATAAATGAAAATAGCCTGCAGAAGAACCTGAGATAAATCACCAGAATTTTGAAATTTTAATAATTTTCACACAGCCAAGTAAGGAAATGCTTGAAGATTCAATGTCAGGCCTGCTCTCCCTGGCCAATTCAAATTTCAGTACTATTTATCTTTTGTGAAACTGTGATCCTAAAGACAGTATTTGTCAGCTAAGGAAATAGCACATAAAGAGAAACACCTGTTGGAATCATTGACTCAACACCTTTATGTAGTGCAGTGTGATTTGGGGATAATTGCAGGGTGAGGTTGGACCTTTAAATAAATATCATCTGTCTAGAAGTCGTGAAGAAAATGGGAGCGCAGAAAGATTCTCTCTTAACTGACATGAATTATATTCTTCTGAACTTGACATTCCAGCCAGTGCAATCCTTTTGATTGACATATCTAAGGAAAATTTTAAGGTTTTTTCTTCATTTTTTTCTAGAGAGAAACTGCACAAACCTGCAGCTGACAGGAGCCACACATGAGGTCATAATTAAGCAAAGAGAATTAAACATTTCTTTTTACGCAGAACAATGTATCATGTTTTAAAAAAAAAAAAGTAAAAATACAAAAACTTGCTTGTAACTCAATAGATATTTTGCAAAATGTGGAGGACTGAATGTTGTTGATATGGTTAATCAAAACTTTTCTGTCTCCTCTCTTTTTTTCCTTTTTCCAATGCCAAGTTGGGAATCTGTCATTTACATTCCCTTTCTCTTGCAGGAAAAAAAATCTCTGTCCACATTAAAGTCTCACAAGACAGGGAGAAACAAGTATTTGTCAAACTAATCTTTTCCTAATTGTTTTCTAAGTAACAATTTTTTTTCCAGATAAAGCTTGTTACTAATATTCATTCAAGTGCTTTTCTAAACTAGCTTATCTTAGAAAGTCTGTGTTCTAAATGTTTCATTTACATCACTGCATTTGAAATAGAGCATTCTTATAAATTAGTAAGTTATTTGCTGTTCCAAACAGCACTGTTATATCAATGAAACCCACATAAAATTAGCTAAATGTGGAAAAAAAAGTTAAATAAATTAAATATTAAGTATATTTTGTTAAAGTAACAAATTAAAAAAAAAAATCAAAATTAGGAATTTAATTTACTTCAAAACATCCTTCACTGGAAGGATTTTTATGTTTGAATGCTTTTTAAGAAACAACAACAGACATTATAGATCATTTCTTTTCAACATTCCCCATTACGCCTTATTGCATTTAACTGGCAGTGCATTGTTAGTTACCCCATTAGGAATATTGCTACATTTCTTTGAAAGGCTCTTGTTCCACTGATTTTCTGATGAAAATTGGATCACTGCTGCTTATGGCTAGAGATTTGAAGGGATGTAACTCTGTACAGAAATACTACTGCATTCTTCTGTATTATAAGTAAACAAACTCATAAAACACAGTCACGACATGAAAGGAGAGAAAAAGAGTATAATACTATTTATGTCTTGATTATGAACTTTACATCTGCTTCTGAACATTAATACCAAACCCCATAAAAATGCATACTTCTGTGCAGAGCGTATGCAAAACAAGATAGTTCATGACCTGTCCTACACAAATTACGTCTTAGAGCACCTTATTATCACACCTGGGAAAAGATAAAGAATGGGAAACAGTGTGATAACATTATAACACCCATTTTTGTAATATGGACCCTGTTTTCGTGGATGTTGCCACACCAAATATGACAGTATCACTCTATAATGTATTTGATTACAGTTTACCACAGAGAGCTTTTTTTTTCCTCCAAATTACAATATGTCATTAACAGATAAGATGAATTTTTAATTAATTAAAATCTTGTTTCTGTTTATCTGCCACATTTTTTAATTAACCTGTTTTTGCTAGGGAAGGACAAGGATACTCTAGAGCCATTTGTTTTTCTCAGTGAAACAAAAATAAACAAAAGTAAATCTTAAGATACTTGGGTACAGTCAATGTCTGCATCTACAGCAAGTGCTTTGATCTCATCATACTGCTAGAGTTGTTATGTTATCAGTCTCTCATTGACTAGCTGTCAGAGAAGAGATTCAGCATCTTTTTTTAGAAAGCAAAACTCTACCTGTACCTGGAACATGAAATTCTTCTCCTCTTCATGCCTCCTGCTGGGCTCTACCGTCACTGCTTTTCCAAACCACATTGCAGGAAAGTGACAGACTTTTAAAAGATACTTGGCCGATGCACTTCAGCCCTTGTAAGTGTACCACTGGAAGAGACTTGTCCTGTAACTTGGAAGTCCTTGACTTTTGAGTTACTCCACAGTCGTATACTGACAAGAGAAATTATTTTCTTGCTGGAGAAAAAGCAAAGCTGGTTGGCAAGAGCACCCAAATTCTGACAAGCTTTGGACAGTTGTGTTGCGATTATGGAACAAAAGATAGTAGCTACATGGGCACATTTTTAAGAACTGAGTTCTAGTTCCAAAATAAAGAGCTATAAATCTGTGTCCCGTTTAATATCTTATGCATTCAACCTGTCTGAAAACAGATGATGAGTTAGTGTTAACAACCTACTTTTCATTTTCCATTTATATGCACAGTAAATTGCTGGTAAGTTTTCCTGGTGGACTTTTAAAAGCAGAAGAGATCAATACTTCCAAATATATACAAGGCTTTTTAAAATAGAAAGCCCTTACAAAATATTACAGTGCATAAAGTTGTTTCACAATATATTCACTGGTAGTGAAGTGATGCTATTAATGTGCATTTCTCTCTGTAACTCTGCCTGTCCCAGGTGTCTAGGGGAGAGTGAAGCTGAAGACTAGGAGTGCATTCTTCTCAGGACTTGAACATGGTCATTTTAGTTTATTTTGTGTTGATGGAGCTGACTGCCAGATTCTAGTCTAGGCCTAATATCCCCAAATGGCCAGAGCTAAGACACTGAACTAAAGTGAGCTTGTATATGGTACATAAGCTATTTTAATAAATTTCTAAACCTCAAAGGTGTATGATGCTTTCTGTATAGCGATGGGTAGTACACATGCAATTTTTTTACCACAACTAGCCGCTGATTTTGGTTAACATACTATTAGTTAGACTGGGGTTGCTGGCTATTTGAAGATACCAGCCATCCTAGATGCCCTGTTTACACCAAAACATTTGAAGGCCCATATTATTTGCAGTAATAGCAAATCTGGAAGCTTTTATTATTTTTGGTTATTATTGCATTTTTATGAAGATCATTGTATATTTTGCCCATCATGTATATTTTGCCCATGAGTGAATTCTGTCTTTGCTCTTAATGATTCATATAGTCACTGAAGTGCCTCAAGATTGGATTAGAAACCAAAGCAAGGAAGTGAGAATCTTGGTGAGGAACACCAAAATAGAAAATGTGGTTTTGCTTAGTGCATTTAATTTTAAAACTTTTTTTTTCTTTTTTTTCTTCTTATAGTTCAGGCTATGTGCTTTTACTCTTCTGTTGTAGCATTTGGAGAGGATGAAAGGAAGCAGAAACAGTAATGAGAAATTCACCATGTTCTTTCACTAAATTGAGAATTCAGTTGTCCTGCTTCTGTGGAGATATGTTGTCCAGTAGTATTGTTCTTGTTTAGGGATAGTTTTGCTTCATAGTAAGACACTATTTGATAAATCTAGTAGGCATGCCATTGGGTAGGTGTTGGGTTTTTGCTATTTTTTAGAAGCTG
Organism: Antrostomus carolinensis; assembly: GCF_000700745.2. NCBI lineage: Eukaryota > Metazoa > Chordata > Aves > Caprimulgiformes > Caprimulgidae > Antrostomus > Antrostomus carolinensis. The sequence continues at coordinate 32,540 of NW_010304341.1, read as the reverse complement.
TCATTAACCTGGAGAACACTTTACTTTAGAACTCAGCTTTTCCTCCATCAGAACATAGGTCTTGTGTGTCAGTCATGTAAGGTATAGGAGAAACATGGAAGCAGTCATGAAAAACTGGAAAGTAAACGGGAAGAAATATAATAATATTATTTACAGGTTAACACTTGTCATTTTCATTAGAAGGCTAAGAAAACAGTGAAATTCCAAAGGTCACAGAAGTTGAAGACAGTACTTTTTAAAAATGTGTGTTCTGAGCTTGGACAACTCCCTAAATTTTCATAGAAACTCTAGAAAGCACCTCACTGATATTAAACTAGGTCTTTCTACCAACTTTTGAGTTTTATTTGAATGCACGAAGTAATTCAAACTGTTTGGAGCAAGGGTAACCAAAGTTTAATACTGACAGAATATATTTTTTTTTCTAGCCTGTCTTTTTGTCCTTAGTCATTGGATCTTTATTAGAAAAAAAATTAGTGACCATTTATTCTCTGCAGTCTTTGCCTGAGCTTTTCCAAACCACTTGAACTTAAGCTAAGCAACTCATTAGCAAAATCCTACGTGCCCAAACTTTTCATTTTTGAGGTGTATATGATTTGTCTGTATTTTCTGAAGAACAGAACAAAGCAAAGCACTGGGAAGTATATACTATGGTAAAATTCTGCAGTCTCCTCTGATCCCTAACTATGTTTACTGGACTGTTTTTTCCATATTTTCCATAGTTGCAGTGGACTTTCAAGTTTCCATTCTTATATGACTAGTTGGGTCTTAAAAATGATTAAACTGTGACTTTGAGAATGCAAAACTAATAACTTTAAAATCACTGTCTGTTCCAATAATCTTAGTTTTCATAGTGTCTCAAAAGGCAGAAGAACTAGAAATCTTGCTTTTAGACGTTGTGTAAGAAATACTTATGATGATCTTGAATCACATGGTATTAACAGAAACATTTTTAATATTAAGAAAGAAGCTCTTGCTGACTTTGTTTGGCTGTTTTAGCCCACTGAGACTGAGTTGCATTGCTTTTTTTGCAAGGCTTAGTGGTTTTAATTCAAAGAAAGTAATGAAAAGAACAATGCAAAACACATCCTTTACACTGCTAAACAGCAACAGTAATATATTTATATTGTTTATAACAGGTATATTGAACTGCCTAATCCAACTCATTGAAACTGAATGCAGATTGATAGCAATAGTATATAATTAGCTTTTGCTGACTTTTCTTTTTTAACTCCTGTGAGATAAATAACATCACTTTTCCAGAGAAGCAGATTGTGAGTGAAGGGATGACAATATCAAAGCTGAGGTAAGGGCCAAGGTTGCCTGGTGTCCACTCACATCTTTCAGACAGTATTTTCTTTTGAAAGATTGTTCCAAAGCCTAAGTTCCATTTTTAGGAGTGACGATGGTCCTGGCAGATGAGAGGTCTGGGATCTTGCTGGCTTGCTGACTCTATGCCTTTTAGTTACCAGCTTTTTTTAGCACCTGTCATGTAACCTGGGGTGGGCAAACACGTACTCCAGTTAACATCTCCAGTGACCCAAGTAGATTCTTCTTAGCAGACTAAAAGCCAAAATTAATTCTGCAATTTTTTTCCTTTGTTTTTTAAAGAGGTTTTCCAGTCACTCTGTCTTTAATCAGCAAGTCAGAAGAGATGAGACTATGCATTCAGTTCTGCTAACCTTGAGTGTTTAAGATAATGCTTGTACCTAGTGCAGATGACTACACATAGTTCTTTTTATTTGTATTAATTTAGACATACTTTGTGACATAACATGCTGTTGACTGTCTTTTCTCTCAAATATAATATCAGAATGGAAATAAAACATCATGGATGAGATACTACGAGTTATTATGGTAACCCATGCTAAATGAAGTTAGATTTCAGGATATAGGAATTCACAGAATCACAGAATGGTAGGAGTTGGAAGGAACCTCAGGAGATCATCTAGTCCAACCCCCCTGCCAAAGCAGGTTCACCTAGAGCAGGTTGCACAGGAAAGCATCCAGGGGGGTTTTGAACATCTCCAGAGAAGGAGACTCCACAACCTCTCTGGGCAGCCTGTTCCAGGGCTCTGGCACCCTCACAGTAAAGAAGTTTTTCCTTATGTTTAAGCCAAACCTCCTGTGTTCCAGCTTGTGCCCGTTGCCCCTTGTCCTTTTGCTGGCCATCACTGAAAGAGTCTGGCTTCATCCTCTTGACACCCGCCTTTTAGATATTTCTAAACATTAATAAGGTCCCCTTTCAATCTTCTCTTCTGTAGGCTAAACAGACCCAGCTCTCTCAGTCTTTCCTTGTAAGAAAGATGCTTCAGCCCCTTAATCATCTTGGTAGCCCTCCACTGGACCATCTCCAGAAGTTCCCTGTTTCTCTTGAACTGGGGAGCCCAGAACTGGACACAGTATTCCAGATGCAGCCTCACCAGTGCAGAGTAGAGGGGGAGGATCACCTCCCTTGACCTGCTGTTCACACTCTTCTTAATGTATCCCAGGAGACCATTGGCCTTCTTGGCCACAAGGGCACACTGCTGGCTCATGGTCAACTAGTCATCCACAAGTTGTCCCAGGCCCTTCTCTGTGGGGCTGCTTTCCAGCAGGTCAACCCCCAACCTGTACTGGTGCCTGGGGTTTTTCCTCCCCAGGTGGAGGACCCTACACTTGCCCTTGTTGTAGTGTCCTTAGAATTACTTCTACTCATCAGCTTAAGATAAAGAACTTTGAGGTCATTTAGTCCATTCCCTGCCAGTACAGTGCACTTTCTTCTTTTCTTCCTTGGTTGTATTTAACTGTCAGAGAGAAGGGTCTTTTGCCACTTTACTTCACAAACTGTTCCACAATCCAGAATGACTACTCAGAAGTTTTTTCCTTCTCTTACTCAACAAAAATAGGTTTTTTCTTAATTACATTCCTTTACTTTTGGTTGTTTCTTTTAATTTTTACTTGGAAACTTGAATTTCCTGTTAACTACTATGTTCTTAATTTCTGTGGTAAAAGAATCTTTTATTTTGAGATCAAAGAATTCTGATGTACATTAGCACTTTAATTATAAACTACAAAATGATAACTGAATGAATAGGGTGAAGACTTTTTTAGAATAGCAGGGCTGACAATTAAAAAAGCTTTTTTCCTGACTTGCAGCATAGCCTATTTTTTTATATATATAATTATGGCTATTATTGTAATTGAAGATTAATAATCACTAATAGTTACTGAGGTTTTTTAATGTAATATTCTGCACAAATAAAGCCCTCTGCTTAGATGGTACTCATCACCCCCTTCATCCCCTCTTTTGCAAATGTCAGTTGTTACTTGAGCAGAATAAGCAGAAAAAAAAAAGCAGTAATCTCAACTGAAGATGTATAGTTAAACCTTTGTCTCAGGGACATGTGTTTTTTGTCCAGGGGCATACTGGAGGACTGGAAGTAAAATAAGTATTACCAAAATCAGCATAACATTGTGGTCTAATCTCATACTGTGTCTAGTGTTAGTTGTTATCAGTATGAACGTTTTAAACATTTGGGAATGGACAGACATGGAGATGCCGACGTGCCATCTCTTGGGCCAACCATTCCAATGGTGGACTGTGACCACTGAGGAGTACAGTGTTAGCAGCTCCTAGAAACCACAAGATTTAGAGTGTCATTTCCATTTTTAAGGTATTTTAAGAGGTCAGTATTCATAAGATAAGATGGAGTTTAAAAGGTGTTTAAACACTTTGCTACTTGTTGCCTACTGCTTTCGGCTACTGAGTGAATTCTAAAATCTTTTTCATTAGGTCCATAAATGAAAACTTTTTTTTTTTTTTAATCCAGTAACAAGTGTGCATTCTGATAAATTCCTCCCCTCAGAAATGCCCCATACCCTTATTATCAGATGAGACTTGGATGAAAATATTGTTAATGAGGGTTCAGAAGCTGCTACAGCATTATGGATTACCCAAAAGATCAGAACAGTTTCTGTAGGGAAATGCCCCATACCCTTATTATCAGATGAGACGTGGATGAAAATATTGTTAATTAGGGTTCAGAAGCTGCTACAGCATTATGGGTTACCCAAAAGATCAGAACAGTTTCTGTAGGACTTTTTAGTTTCTCTGAATATACAAATTAAAAATTTAAAAATGTATTTTGTATTGTTGATATACAAATGTAAACAAAGCGCAAAATGTTTTAGAAATTTCACTCATATCAAAACTCTTTTGAAGATTCTTTACATTTAGTTTAAAGCTATTCAGAGTACATCGAATGCCTATATACATTGTCTTTCTACTGCAGAGGGGGAAAAAAGGAAATTTTTAGAGTCTACGAAGTCTTAATTTATTTTTAGGTCTGAAAATTTTCTCTCTAACTGCATCTGTCTTCTATTTTAACATCCAGAAGAATTTTGAGATGATTTCTTCTCTTTGATCTATGCACTCAAGTACACTTACACACACACGTGCATCCATATATTACTTTGGATACTGTCAGCACTCCCACTCATTTGTTCACTGTATATCGAAGCCATATTCTGCAGTACTTTTTCAGTTTGGGGGACAATTTATTTGGAATTTTACATAGTATGGGGAAGTTATGCTGAGTACACACTGATGACAGTATGCTGAAGGATATTGTTAAGTATTTGCCTCTGAGACGTTTTCATTCTATAGTGTTTCTAGAAATCCATCCTTTTCTCCCTGACGTAGTGATCAAACCACTTGTCTGCATTGTAGTCTTCTCTTCTCTTGACACATTTGCCTTGCAAGTCTTTTTTCTCCCTGCAATCCATCTATAGTGTTGTTGCCAAAATGATCTTACTCAGCTGTTCTTTTAATCTTGCCATCTCCTCTTTCAGAAATTCCCCAGGCTCCTGTTTATGTTATGCAGAAAATTCCAACTTGTTTTTCTTTCTAAATCCTTCTCCTTTTTCAAACACAATCTCTTCCACTCTTCAGTCTCTTCAGCAGCATCTTTCATCATCTCCTTTCAGTACAGTCATCAGATCTCCATCCTTGTTGTCCTTATATTTGGAATACTCAGGTAAAACTTGTCTCCTTGTCTGTTTGCTCGTATTGAGATCTCTCACAGTGAACACATTTGTTACAGAAAGTTGATCTAAAACTGAAGACAAATAGGGATTCAGCTAAGCCAAACCAAAAGGAATCATTAGCAAGACCAGAAGTTAACAAAAATATGATGCTTACACACAAGGTGAGTCCTAAGCTCTGAGTTGGTCTTACAGAAAGGCTTGTCAGGTAGTCTGAAGTAACCTGTGCCTTTCATATGCCAAAACCCCTGCTGCTTTGATTCTGTTGGATAAGCTTAAGGTACACAAGCCTTTTAGAGCAGATGTCCTGAATTGTTTTCTGAGACATGTAATGTATTTTTGGTGCTTAGGCATTAATGATGATTATAAATAATAAGATATTTGAAACAGGTAGTACCTGGAGCACCCATGGTGCTGTAAACATTGGTTTGTTTTTTGTTTTTGTTTTTGTTTTTCTTAACAGTAACTGGTGTTTGAGGAAGTAGTAACATTTCCTGCAGTGTTGTAAGATTATATGCTTTTAAAATGTGCTTCTCTATTTAATCTTTTTTGTTGCCGTTATATCATGCTGCCTTTATCATTTTAATACAGAGCCCACATAAAGATAGGGTGCAGTGAAATGAAATGGCCATCAAAATCTGACTATCTTTGTAACAGGTGTATTATTACAGCCCCAGACGTGGTAATAAATCTCAGTTCTACCTTCAGATAGTTTCAGAGTTTTATTGCTGTGGTTCTTCATGAATTTTGAGGGCTGTTCTATAGCACAGGACATTCTTCTAAGTTTTCTTTCTCTGTGTATGTAAATATTCTGTGATGAGAAACATTATTTGTTAGGTCTTTATTCATTGTTGTTCAGGGACAAGTTTGAAAGGTGAGGGAGTTATTTTCAGGTAAATTGGTAGCCTCAGGAGCATGCCAGCTAATTATAAAATACTTCAGTAGGTTCATCAAACTGACCTGGGATTCCCTAAGGCTCAACGAGTTTGTCAGACTTGGCATTTTCCCCAAGCCTGAGGGAAGCTTGCTCAATCCCAAACATATTCATCTTTAATTAATGTTTTCTTTTTAAAATAAAACAACCAATCTTTCCTCTCTTTCATTTGTTAAGTTATACTATTTAATTACAGGAAGAGGTATGAGATGTCCTTTAGAGATTTAAATTTCAAATTATTAATGTAAGTCATCTGATTACTTCTTAGTCTATGTATCTTGCACAGTATACATTGAAGATTGTTTATTCTGATTTGAAAAGTACTGTGAAAAAATTCACAGAAATTGCATCTTTGAATTATGATACCAGTGAGAAGCTTAAATACCTTTCTGGCTTGGTAACTGCCATGCGAGTATATCCAAGAGCAGAATGTAACCCTAATTAAAGTAATTGCCTAACAAGGAAATTGAGCCTCTTTGTGGGTACTACAGTATATCCTGGTGTCTGGGAGTAGCCTCAGTATATTGCCCATCCGATTCTCCCCTGAAGTGAAACATGTCTGTTAATGTTTATAGGTCTTTGCTTTGAGCTCTATGCTACAGAACTCTGTATTTTGAGCTTCCCTTGGATCCTCAGCACTGTGGTTCACTAGTGTCTCTCCCTCAGGGCTAGTCTGTCATGTTTAAGGAACTGTCAGTGCTCTAGTCCTCACTGATTAGGGTGATCTAAGTGGAAAAAATTGAGGTACCTTTGCATCAAGAGGTGGCAAGAGAGAAAAGAACAGTATTTTCTCTCTTTAACCATTAAATATCTTCACTTTCCTGAGTTTGATGGCGAGACTTTAATCCATAATGTTCTCATGGATCTTTTAGTAGTGCCTGTTCTGTTGAGTCTCTGCAGAGCTGACTGTCCAAGTTGTCCAAGTTCCTCAAGGAACCATTGCCTCAACCCCTTATTGCTGCTTTTCTTCAGGTTCTTCAACTCTTTCATCCATCCATTGTCCTTGGTTCTTCCCAAATCCTGTCTCTCTTTCTCTAAAGACTAACTGCTACCTATCATACATTCTTCTTTCAGTATGGCCACTTAGAAGACATCATAATTGCAAATAAAATTCAGGCAAAAGAGAGTATAGTTTAAGGCTCTTGTTATAGCATTTCCTCATCCTTTTCTCACAAAGCTCCATAGTCAAGTCTGACTGATTTTGAAGGTCATGCTATGCAATGAGGTTTTAAGGATGATAACATATTAATGCATCTCAGTGTCCTGTTATCATGATCATTAACATTGAAAAAGTGTATAAATGAAATGGGGATAGATGAGGAAAAAAAGAAAAGTATTGTCACAATAGTGGAAGAAGAATAATAATGAACATCAGGCAAAATGACTGTTAGGTACTGAAGCAGATTATATGCATTATTTTAATTAACAGTGCCTAATAGTACATATGGTTTCCTTTGAATAATAATTGCATGCTGATGAAGTGTGATTAGAGACTTTTTTTTAGGAGTTCAATTAAATCAAATCCATTTCTGTAAAAGAGGAGTGATTAAAAAGATGATATCAAAGTCTAAACTGAAAGCTGTGGTAGAAGCTTCCTATTGCAGATTTCTTTATTGTTATACTCTTCTAATGACTATTATGTAGTTTTTAACAATGCCACAAGTTTCAGACTGAGTCCTGCAGATTCAGCAGAAGAACTGGCTTTACGGATCAAATAGAAACTTAGCAACTACTTGAATGTTCTTGAATGTATGATCTTGGGATTGATCTTAATTCAGGAAGATTCTTGGTTCATGCATGTATCTGGAAGCATATTAGAAGATACTTTGATTAATTAGGACTGTAAGACAGCATACTGTTTGCTAGGCTGATCTATATTTCTGTAGAGTGCTTGTGAAACCTGGGTGATTAAATGCAGACTTGTGCTGCTGCTTATTTTATCTGCTAGTCATTACTGTCTGACTTGTAAGGCTCAGACAGGCAAGACCCGGACAACTGTCTGGCAACTGTTAACAAAATTATCAATTATCTTGCTGAGTCCTATCATCTTGTGCTTTCATTATCTATATCATGACTAAGGAGGGCTGGTTGTGCTAATATCCTGATTGGAGACTTGAACACATACATAAGTGAGGGAAAGGTACTGCTATTCATTAACTGGTAGGAAACACAATGAAGGCCTTCAGTAGCATAAGAGAGTGTGATGTCCAAGCTGTTAATCGCAGCATCCTGTGTTTTCTTACCAGAACACGGGAATCTACACTGATCTATCTTGTCTGTTATTCTGAGATGACATTTACTTTCCTTTATGGGTTAAACCAGAAAAAATTATTAACATTTCTTGTCCCGAAGTGTGTACATTGTTAGCTAGCTGCATGTTTTATCTTTTGAATGTCTGCATTAGACATACAAATAAAGGAGAAAAAAAAATATATATATAGGTTTGGTTTACAGTAGTAAAGATCTGTCCAAGATGCAATTTCTGTATGTGATCATTCTCATTAGAAATCTTTGCCTCTGGTACGTGGAAATAAATTTTGCTTCACATGTTATTACGTACTTCTCTTTCTACCACAACAATAGCTAAATCTACTTCCTCAGGACTGCCTGTAACCAGCTTCAGGCAGTTAACATTGCTACTTTAAAAAGGATCTAGCACTAGTCTCCCCCTCCTCCTGCTGTGCCTGAAGAGGGTTAGAGAATGAAAGCATTTGAAAGGTCACTGTCTGTGCAATGATGGCATCTTGGTTTATGGGAATGCTATATGCAAATCATTCAGCTTTGAAGCAAAATTTAGTGTATTTATCACTCTTAAAGTCTGCAGCTGGTAACCAGAGCAACCTGGCTTTAAAGTTGGAGATAAAAAAGAACTAATACTAGAACAAACTTTTAAAATTCTCTTTAAGAAATCTAGTTTGAAGGTTTGTAATGATGTATTGATATATTTGTATTGTCATGGTGTGACCTCTTCACTCAGAACTCATGAAGGTGCAGAAGAGCATTCTGTTATATCCTTTTTCAAGCTCATAACTACACACACTAGGGAAAAGTCCAAGTGACTACCTGTTTTTTACAAGAGGTTTGAATCTAGTGGCCCTTCTAGAAGTTAATTTGACCCTTTCTTTGCATTGAGATACCACTAGAATTTGACATCTATAAATATGAAATACATTAGAAACTCTTCTCAAGATTATTCCTACTTATCTGCACACTTCAAAGACATGCCATTTCTGTTTATATATATATATATTTATATATAAAGAATAAAACACTGGAGAAACTCTCCCTTTCTAGCTACACTTCTACACTGCTAAACTGCCACATGAAGAACTGGGATTTACAGTTTGCTTCCTGGCTTCCTCTGTAAGCATTAACCCCGTGTATTCTGCACAGACATCAATTTGCTCTGCCTCAGTTCCAAACAAACCAGGTTGAGTACAAGTTCATTTATGCAGTGCTGAGCCTAACTCAATAAAGCTGTTATCTTGGAAGTTGAGTTAATAATCACTGTTCTCTGCTGCTGCAGTAACAAGAATGTGAGAACTGCCACAATGATCCAGACTGCCCGTTTCCCAGACTCTTGATGGTAACTAGTGACAAACATCTCAAAAGAAGGGTATTTCTCCTGTGATCACAGTTGAAGTTTGACTCTGGAGTTTAATTTTTAGTAGCCAGCAGTGCACTGCCCTGCGTGAGTCTGGGGGGTTGGACAAGATGATATCCTGAGGTCCCTTCCAACCCCCACCATTCTGTGATTCTGTGATTCTGTCTAGTCCGATCTGAGATCTGTTTATGTTCTTGGTGTCTGGCACATCCCATGACAGTGATCCCAGTGATGTCTCACAGGACACTGTTCTGTGCTGGGTGAAGAGAGAGGGATTGCTCTCTGCTGCTGAGTGAGGAGCAGCACGATGTGACCCCTTGATGTCCTCATTCACATCCCTTTCATTGGTGGTCTGGATAGAAGGTAGAAGTGAGTGGAAAGAAACTCTGTATAACCAACCTTATGGAGCTATAACTCAAGGCATGGGGTATTATTGCTCAGTAGCAATTAATACAATTTAAAATATATATATTAATATATTCATACTAGAAGATTCACATAAATGCATTTAAATATACACAAAATATGTATTTCTGTATAGTTTATATAACTATAATGTAAAATGCAGGAATTTCTATATTTGCACAGAAAACAAAGCAGAGATAAGTATGAGTTTCTTTTTTTGTGCAAGTAATTGAAAGCAGTGGGATGAATGATCACTCCAAGCTGTGAATGAAAACTGTGAGAAATGTACTCTCACAGCTCTTAAGTACTATATCTTACTAAGTTGACCAACAAATTAGATTTTAAGCAAATTAATTACTCTAATACTTTATACCTTAATTTTTCAGTGCCTCAGAATCTCATCATAAGCCATGTAGAAAATGTAACATATGATCATGTGAAGAGAGATATTTGTACTCCAGAGCAGGCAGCCCAAGCTACCATGATTCTGGCATATCTTAGTATGTAACTTTCAGGATTCCTATTGCTATGTGCCACCATAATACAACTAGTAAGCTGTTGTTTGCTCTGCACAGGATACCTGCGAAGAGGGAGAATCCATGTTTTGTTCACTTTCACTTCCTAAACGGTATTTTCTATAGTGAGACCAAGTAAAACAATATTAAATTATAGAGGGAGGTGTTGAAAAAAGGTTCTAATCTTTGTAAGACCTCATACTTTCCTTGGTCAGAAACAGCTATCTGTTACGAATTACTGTGCTCTAGTTCACCTGCTGTAGCTGTAGACTCATCCTACTCTTTTCTCAGAGAGCCCTCTACTGACCTAAAATACAGTATGTTGAACTGAATGTCAGATACTCTAAAATTTTATTTGACCTGTAGTGTAAATACATGCCCTGATGCCAAGGTAGATTTCAGTAAGAAAAACATGCATGGTACTACTGAATTTTTGAGAAGTTCTGAATTTTCAAATGTTAACAGCTTTACTGCAAAGCAAGCGTGTCTGTGACCAGATTTCTGTTTCTTTGTCTAATCAAAGAAATGCAGCTCTTCAGAAAAATAGAGAGTCAAAGAACTGGTGGTTTTTCTCAAGCTCCTGCCTCTGACTCTTCTTGTATGAGTCATTTCACTTTTATGGGGGGTGATGAATATGAGAAAAACGACTGTGTAGACTGATTATGCCGGAAATTTTTCTACCGTAAATTGAGAACCAAGTATTAAAAAATTAGTTTATCATGAGTCTCACGATTACTGCCATTCATCCAGTAATACGAGATGCTGAAATTATGTTATTGCCAGAGAATCACAGATTTCCTTTAAATAGACTCAATTTCTCATGCTTAATTAAAAAAAATCTGATAACATGGAGGAAGTTGGGGAGGGGAGCAGCGGGAAACCAGCAGAAAGGAAATTCAGGACATATGCCTGTATTATCAAAAATAAATCTTTAATTTTGCAGGGTGGAGAGGTTGGGGAAGGCTGATTATTTTAACATTTGAGATGGCTAATGTTAATATATGCAGAGATTTATTCCCTATTTACATGAGTGTGGACACTGAAACCATTGTTTATGTTTGGGTTAATGTCAAAAGATCTCAGCAGGTCACTCGGCTGAATGTCAGTATGTGTGGAAAGAGAAACCCATTGATGCAAAGAGATGAACACCTGGGATTAGCCAGCCACAAAAGTTAAACCTTTTCATTCCCCTTTAAAAGAAAAGAGACAAAAACTGTTATCCTCAATAAGTTGTTATTGATCACCATAATCTTTCCATGCTCTTTGCGCATCCATGAACACCATGAATAATGTGTGAAGGGAGCGGTGCAAGGTGTGAGGGCAAATGTGACTCAAAAAAAATAATGCCTGATGTCAAAGGAAGTTGAGGCTCAGAGTTCAAATGAGTTGCTCAGTGTTGCACACTGATCAATTACAAGGATTGTTTGAGTCTGTGGTGGGGAGTCTTGCATACAGAGGTCTGTTGAGTCTGTAGTTGGGAATCTACGCAGGTCTACTACACTACCTTGTTACATTATCTGCTCTCTAACATGAGCTGTTATGGTTTTGGTAGACTAGCTGCCATATATATGCTAATTTTCTCTAACAGTGCACAGGTATCAGTAAGGTAAAGTGCTGTAAATATTCATAGAATAAAATTATATAATAAAAATAGATGACAGGCTGAAAGAGTTGGGGCTGTTCAGCCTCAAAAAGAGAAGGCTCCGGGGAGGTCTTATAGCGGCCTTCCAATACCTGAAGGGGGCCTACAAGAAAGCTGGGGAGGGACTTTTCATAAGGGCTACTAATGACAAGACAAGGGGAAATGGGTTTAAACTGAAAGAGGGGAGGTTTAGATTAGATATTAGGAAGAAGTTCTTTACTGTAAGTGGGGTCAGACACTGGAACAGGTTGCCCAAGGAAGTTGTTGATGCCCCCTCCCTGGAAGTGTTTAAGACCAGGCTGGATGAGGCTTTGAGCAACCTGGTCTAGTGGAGGGTGTCCCTGCTGAAGGCGGGGGGATTGGAACTAGATGATCTTTGAGGTCCCTTCCAATCCAAACCATTCTATGATTCTATGAAAAGGTGGAAATTATAGAATGCAGGAAAGAAGTATGTTGCAGAGGTATATGGCTTGAAATATAAAGGAGTTGCCACTGCAGAAGTCAAGTTTCAAGTAGCTGTGTCTAATTCAATCCAGCAGGTAAAACTGGAGTACAGCACTACTGAAGAGCACTGTTCACAAAAGGATAAACATGGCAGTTTACCTGATTTTTTTAAGTTATATTGTCTGTAACTTGGCGTATAAAGAGATGTCTGTTTAGGTTTTAGCATTTTTAGTGTAACTAAAAACATTCTAAAGCATCAATGCTTACACCCACTGAGGTTTACACAGTATGCAGGCTAGATATAGCACACAGTTCCAAATTTCGCTAGACAAAAAAAACGAAAACAAAAAACAAAACCAAACACATGCCACAAAAAAACCGCAAACCAAGACTGGCATGTGAACTTCTGTGTTAAAGAAACTGCCTGCACACTATATGCTGATGTTTATTCTAGCAGTTTTATCTCTATCATGCATAATATTTTCATATCTTCATGCACACTAAATATATTTTCATTTTATTCATCTTACAAGTTTCTCATGGTATGGCAGAATGGAAGATGGGTTGCCATGCCTGTGTCGTCCGTAAAACCAGATAATGTTTAAGATGTGTCCCTGCAAGACATGATCTGTAACAGCGTGCCCCAAAAGCAAAACTGAATCTGTGTAAAAAAGGCTGAGTGAAGGCTTTCACGTTTTTGTATCCTGGATTTTAAGTATTCTTTTTTTCTTTTTTTTTCTTTTTTTTTTTTTTTTCTTAAATTTTGCATGCCAGTAGATGTGCTTCGAGTCGTTAGCAGGCAGCTTGGATATTTGAGGAAGCAAATTGCCTTGAAAACTGAGTTTAACTCACTGAAAAAACAAGTTTGACATACACCAAATAAAAAAAAAAAAAATCTGTGATGAACCCCTCCCCAACTCCATTTTATTTTCCTTACTATAAAGCAGCTAGAAAGATAAAGGATATTTGTAATTTACATAGATGAACATATTGTGTGTGTTTAATCCAGTTGTTATTTCATTGTCACAGTTTTTTGGAGGGTGGTGTAAGTCCACCTGATGTCCCTAAGAGCTGACTTTTACAGTGAAATTAGGTTCCTAAGGTGGGTAGAATTACAAGAAGACATAGTTCCTAATTGAGTAGGTTATAACGCTTTGGAAGAGAGAACCACCTATGGCTTCATTTAGGAAGTGTCATTTGATACTGAATCATCTTTAGCACCAGCATTTTTGGAAGGTGGTTTGGTTTGGTTTGGTTTGGTTTTTTTTTTTTAATTTTTGGGATTTGCATGGTGTCAGAGAGATGAAGGCAGCGACAGTAGTTATTTCCTTCCTACAAAGTTGTTGACACTGTAAGGTAAAAGACACTGAAAAAGTGTTACCTTGGTATAAACCCATTTTGAATATTGAGATTCATTTTGCAATATGCAGTATAACTCTACAATTATTTTTATATTTTATATTAATATTTGTCTCTAAAGTAATTGGAAGTTCATTAAATATTTTTTTGTTTACTGAAGAATACCCATCCCAAAGCCAAGTGCAGTGAAAACATTATTCATTATTTTTTCATTTTAAATTATATAAGGAAAGCATTTCAGAATCAATTAGCATTTGAACTATAAGTTTTTTCTTTAGACTTGATTATCATGCAAATGTTACATCAATTATTGTATGTATTGTATGTGTATTATTATGTATAAATGTTGTTTGAGAAGTTGTCATTAATGTTATAACCAGTTCAGTACAGGAATAGAATCAATTATGCTGCTTTAGCATTTCACTTTATGAGAAAATTGTTGTCTTTACTCTTTGCTAAGTTATTCTTGCATTTAATAATTCAATAGTAAGTCTCAACCATTTTTCAACAGGGAAAAGGGGGCAGAAGCTTGTCTCTATTTTCCATGTATATTCAGTGTTGTACTCGGGGGAAATGGTATATCCAAAAATAGGACTATAAATAAGAAATCAGTAGCCTTTTCTGTCTTGCTGCATTATGTGGTTTTGATATGTGCTTGTGCAGCATTATTACTTACTCTGTTCAAATCAATGCTCTGAGCTTTCCTTTGTGATTGATTTCTTCCAGATTAGCCTGCAAAGTACGTGCTTTAATAAACACTGCTGTTACCTGTTTACTAACACACAAACATCTGCAATATTACATACAGAGATACTATAAAGTTTCCAAAATGCTTCAGTCAGTCTTAAAATTTTGATGGTATAACTTTATTTGAATAGGAAAGAGAAAACAACTTTGGTCTTATGCAATCTAAAGTAAAATAAAATTGCTCGGAAGAAATAAAAATAAGGTAAAAACTTCCAAAAATTAAGCCAGATTCTGTAGGAGGTAATGATGAAAAGGAAAACTGCTTGCTAGGGTATTCTCCTCTTTAATACTACTTTCACGCCTCAGAAATGAAGCATTTTTTTCCATGCTTTGGTGTTCTTAAACATTGTGGTAACAGATTGAAAAGTATCAATACCACTGTCTAACTGTTCATGTCCCTCCCTAAAATATACCTATGAATATGTATCTTACATTACCATTTAGTGAAAGTTTTTTCAGAAATGGGTTGTCAGGGAAGAATTCAAATGTTTCATGTGATACAGTACTAATTAGAATTCAATGTGTTTGGGCTCCATATAGAGCGCCTACTCTATAATAGGATATTTCATTGCCACAGTTGTTTTTCCATAGCAATTTACAGATTGTTAATGTTTTGGGCAGCTATATCTTGAAAGAGTTCCATGCAGGACAAGGAAGGATTTTGCATGGCATTTGGATGTTTAGAACCAGGTTTTTACAGTTGCTTATGGCTGGATTATATGAACCTGCTTTGGATACAGTTTTGTACAGATTTCTGTTTGCCCTAACAGTTTTAATTTTTGTATTTCTACAATACATCTCTGATATTCCTATGTCCAATGTTTTCTAATGCTTTTCAACCCAGAGACTTTTGTGTATAACCAGTGATAGAAAATGTAATGGCCTTCAAGCATTAACGACCCATGCAGTTGGGAGGTTTGGAGAAATGTTTCATGAGAGGTTATTGCATAATATTTTAACACCAATGTCCAAACACAGTATTTTTCATCTTCCTTTAAGTTCACTCTTAGTTTTTTCATTTTCCTGATAGCAGCCTGACATATCATTATTCCTTCCCCCCCCCTTTTTTTTTTTGTTCTATATATGGCATGTTTTTTTTTATTCATGCTTTTACTGTATGGTGTTCTCTAGAGGTATATCTCAATAGCTTCACAGTACGTCTCTGCTCAAGTGTATGTTGCAGCCTGATATACAGCGTGTTCCCTCAGTCTCTGCACCCAAATCAGTTTGTGACCAGGTCAAAAAACAGTATTTCTTTAATGCCTTCTTAGAAATTCTATTAATCTTTCTCCAAGAAACCTGTATTTCTGATATTGCCCTGTTTTCATCCACTGTCCTGGGAGACGGCTTTGCTTTTCAATTGCTGTACTATTGTTTTTAATATTACTTTGGTTTGTTGTCTTTTCCTACTGTTTTATATTGTAGAATTAAAATTCTACTTTCACCACAGCAACTATCATATTGCTTTGAAGGACAGATATTATTCTAACCTCCCTCAACACCTTGGGAAGTATTGTACAATATGATTCTGTTCAGTCCACATTTTTATCAAAATTATCACCATCACCTCCAGCCATCATTCCATTTTAGAGCACAGCCCTACAGCTATTTTTTTCCCTTTTTGCAATATCAAGATATGAAGAAGATGAATGAAAGTTTCTTGCATGTTTTTTGTCAGTGTGTTTTTATAGCTCCCACGAACAGTGACGGACTTGGCAGCCTAGAGACTGAAATCCTCTATTTAATCATAGGCTAGGTATAGTTCAACAGAAAGACATATTTCTATACACAGCTCCTGTAGCACATCTAAGCCTTGAGCTGGAGAGCCTATCTTCTAAAAGTTAAAAAAAAGCACCCACACCAGTCAGTCCCTGGCCTCATCTCTGGAACTGCCTAAAAGTAGCATTCATGCCATGGAGTTTCCTGACAGGTGCTAATGTCTAGTCTGGAGCAGACTGAGTTCCCTTTCACTCATTTGGGAATTTCTTTCTCTAAGTTACTGGGAGAATGTCGTGTTCTGTCCATTTTGGAAGTTGTATGTCTGTGTGCATCACATATCTCTTCAAAAGGCAGTAGGTTTTTGGGTCAGCTTGTATTTAACCATGGGCTTGAACTAAATCTCATTAATGTCTGTGATTTATTTGTTTGTTTGTTTGTTTATTTATTTCACTTGTGTAAACTCTCAAAATCCGGTAACTAATACAAGAGGAGTAAGTAAAACAGTAAACCTCATTCCTGTTTTTAGAATGTTGAGATGTTTTATTTGAAAACAAAGCAAAACTAAGCCCCTTCAGAGACTCCTGCAGTGTCTTAGATCCACAGAAAAGTACTGCACAGAATTCTTGTGTGTGGTCATAAACTGTAATCTCTTAACATTTTGAATTTTATATTAGAAAGACAGTAAGTCAGATTCCTTTTCACAAAGATGTGTTTATGGGGTTTTATTAATTTTTCCCTGAAAATCTAATGTAGTGAAAGTATGTGCTATTCCAAAAGAAGTGCTGGCTATTAAATCTGCTAGAAATTATTTGACCTTTTTTTTGTATTTTTCAGCTAACAGGACAAGTGACTTTGCAAATTGCCAATGAACCAGTTTTGCCGTTTAATGCCCTCGACATCGCGTTAGAAGTTCAGAACAGTCTTAAAGGTAATTTTTGTTGGTGGAATATTGTTCTCCATTAATACAGATTAAAAAAAAGGATCATCTACTCCCTGGTATGGATTTTAAATTTCCACTTGAATGATAGCCAGTGATTTTATTAGTTAAATAGTGTCATTATATGTTGCTAAATAAAACACAGGTTTTGTTGCTAAATAAAGCCATAAAATGTTTTTGCTTCTCCTGATATTACCATGTCAGTTAAGCAATAATTAGTATTAAAATATCATAATTACAGTCAAAGTTAACTTCTGTGACTGAACTTGACTTTAATTCCCTTCAAGGCTTTGTTCAGTACAAGCAAGAAAGGGCTTCTAATCCCATTGCCATTTAGCTCCTTAATTTTCGTAACCATCTTCCTTGCTTGATTATTCCTCTAGCTCACCTTGTTGGCAGAGCATGCTAACTTTTCTCCTTTTCCAGGCACGACAAGCCCAATAATTTACCAATATGTATTGTTTGAGTTGATTAAGCACTCAGACCCTGGAAGTGCTGTATTTGAAACTGATCTTGATGTGTTTGGGACAATGGGTTGGGGTTAGGGAGATGGACAAGTTCCTAGTCAGAAAGTAAGCAGAAGAGTGACTGGTAACTTGGAAATGATGCAGTTATAATTCTCATAGACTCTGGATTTGGCACTGTTTACTAGCTATAGGATGAATGCCTTGATATGAGACTGCTCTATCAAGATTGTGAAGCCATTACTAATATTCCTGTATTGCCTTCTTGTATCTGGCTCTTTCTGTTGTCTTGTGGCCTTTTAGAGCTTGATAAAAGAACAAGCATTCTGCAGTCTTTTTTTCCTGTGTTGACAACAAAACCCAATTTTTTGGTAGAAAAATGTTAATATGTTATAAGGAACTAAAAACGCATTGTGTGTTACTGAGATGTTCTCTGCTACTATCTAGACTACAGAAGAAAAATAAGTCATCTTCTTATCAATTATGAAAAGAATATCTGTGTTAGCTCCAGTCCTGAGGTCCAGTATCACTCAACCATATAAGCTTTCTCCTTCAGTATCATGTCTTCCTCCTCCTGTTCTATCCCTTTTCCCTTCCAGTTTCCTCATGTCTTACGTATTCAAATGAGATCCAACTCTCCTTCCTTTTCTAAGTGACTAGTTGAAAGGAGGCTGGATGTGGAGAGTTCATAAGAAGCTTAGTCCCTGGAGATTAAATCTTTTGATAATTTACCTGCCATATGTACAAAATGAGATATTTCAGAAGTTGGTATTTCGGTCAGAATTCAGTGAACTTAAAAGGAACAGTAAAAGGTACATCCCTGACAAGAACCCCCATGAAATTTGAAAGACTGCTTGAAAACATGCTCTTGTTTGGACCTCATAGTGGAAATAGGAGATAGGTAAAACCATGTTATTTCCTTATCTCCAGTTATGTCTCTGATACAGATTACCTGTAGTGTGTGAAGGCCTTTCAAAAATATTTTTTCTATTTATACATTTATGTAACTCTCAAGCTGATCTGTTAAATAAAGATGTAATTTCTATAAAATCACACCAAAACTTTACAAAACTTTAAACAGTTTAATAGAATGTGAGATCTTATCTTAAACTTAAAGATTTTTTGCAATCTTGAGGTGTTGCCCGTGCATTTCATTCACTCCCTACTGTATAAAGTATCACTTTTCTGTAATACACATTCATAGAAGTATGATACCTTTCCTTTAATCTTTGCCATCCATCATTGTCAAGACCTAGGAGTCAGTAGGCTAGCATTTGTCTTCAATCACTGAGCATCCAAAAAGACAAGTAATTTTATCTCTGTAGTGCCATATAAACATTGGTTTAGTTCAGCCTAAGAACAACAGGGAATGATCATCAAATAAAAAGTGTGGCTCAGCTGGTATCCCTTCAACTGAACATGAGATATCTGCTATTGTTTTTTCTTTTTTCTTTATTTTGTGTAACAGGAAATGTTGATTTAAACTGACTTTTTTTCCTTTAACTTCAGTTAGATCATTTATCTCAACCACTTCAGGGGAGTGAAAATTATTTTCTAAGCTGTAGGGCCAGCAGGATAAATTTTATTCCAGCTGTTCACTTTGGAGTTTTGTTTAATGACTTTTCGCATTACTTTCATGTCTCGTCTGTCTCTGACTTCTGTCAAATAACAGTTTATTTTCATTTTGGAAACCAATAAGTCAATGGTCTTTTTTCTGGTTACTTAAATGAGAAGTTGTACTTTTTAACATGGCTCATGGATTTCTTCATTGTTCAAAAGATTTTATGTTGTCTGAGATTTCCAGTTCAAAGTTGCGTTGTGTTAGTAAACTATTTCCTTCTCCAACTCGATGCATACTGCGAATGTGGAAAAGGTGAAGGGAAATCTGTGCGGCACGCTAGAAGATTTGTTCATTAGGCTTAGTTCTGTGCCTCTGGGATCTGGTTCAGGCAATCGTTTAAACACACATTGTATTACATTCTGGACTTTCGCACATTCTTGAAACTAAATCATGTATGTAAATACTTGAGTCGTGGTTTTGCAGTCTCCTGGATGCCCTCCAAAAGGATACGTTGTCTTAATATTTGTTAATGCTGCATTTATTTATGTTTCCAAAGGATTTAATTCTATGATGTGATGGGTGTCTGTACTGTTAGCTCTGTTAAATTCAACAGGAAGCTACTCAGCACTTCATAAACCATTTCTTACATTCAGGATAGGCTGGATGGCAAGTACTGGGAAATGTCATCCATAACGTGTTTACATCTGGCTCAAGGTCAGTTCCTCAGAAAGGTGGAGAAACGTCTGTTAAGCGACATGTGCTCTCTCCGCTTGCACACACCAGAACTCTTGGAAACAAGCTACTGTTTCTGGGTTTACCTGAAAGGAAGGGTTATGACTGAAGAGATATTTCTTTTTGTGCATCTGCTGATGGCCTGATGTTTAACAGGAAACCTCGTGGTCATAAATGATATGAGATGGGTTCCAAGACTGAAATCCAAGTCCCTGGGACTATTCAGTCTGTTATCTATCTGATCACAGGTGTGATATTTTAGAGAAATTAATAAACAGCTGACAGTTAAACATCTAGTCATTAGCTACACATTGCAGTTGTGTGGTGTTTGTGCCTTTCATACATTTAAAATCAACACCCACTGCAACTTGGATCAAATACAAGAATATTTTGCTAGGCCTTGCATGCTATGAAAACCCAGTTTATCTTTTGAGATAGGGCACAGACAAGATGTCAAATCTGGTGTGTGAATGATACTTTTAAGCACTTCTGTGGAAGTATTTTGTATGTATATGCAAGTACAAATGTATGAGCATTTGTATATGAGTATTCCTATGTATATAAGCATTTTTATTCAAAACATTCGTATCATCCACTGAAAGCTTTTAGCAATGTGCAGTCTGGACTTCTCCTTGTAGCCTGTATTGCAGTCTTTGAGCCTCTTTGAAACTTAGTGTATAATACAGCAAGCTTCAGGGACTGCTGATGGAGGTGTTAAAGTGTCTCATTAGGACCAAAAGCCTTTCTGTACCTTTGTGCCTGACTGACTCAGTAATAACAGGTTCAGTTCACACAGTTTCCAAAAATAAAGGCAACTCAGTTTGATGCTAGCCATGTCTCTCACTTAGGTGCTGTTGGCTGTAGGAGCTGATATTGTTTCATTCTTGCAAGTCACTGGGCCCACCTAGACTCAGGCAGACCTTTCAAAAATCAGTATCTGTTGCCTCAGCCTTCAATTGTGGCTGAGGAGCACTAGACATATGAGTTAAGATTCCCTAGTTGTGGCTTTCATCACAGGCTGCTGAAGATAGTAAGCAAACCAGTTAAGCTGTAAACCATGTCTAATACGTACTGACTGAGAGAGGCCTATGAGGACAAATTAGGCGGGGGTGAGATTTTCTGGTTTTCCCTCTACAGGGAGAGCAAGGGCTGTGATTTAAAGCTCTTTAGCTGATGCAGTGTCAGTTATGTGTTACTTCCTACCAGTTAGGCCCTTTCTTCTCCCTAGAATTAGTGTTTTACAGATGTTACAGCAGCTGAAGTACTTGGGGTGATAATAGTAGGCAGTGCTAGCAGAAGTTTAATCTGTTTCATGATAAGCCATTTCCAGGAAAGTCTGCATGACTTTCCACAGCCCTGGCTCAACCCATACATTTCAAAATATCAGTCTAAACTCTCCATTCTCAGAAAAATCAATACAGAAATGTATCTCTGTCATTTACTTGATGGCTGCATACTCATTGCCTACAGCTATCTGCTAGTGTTCAACTTGCCATCAATTTACCTGCTTGACTGTATTTCCCTGATCATTTAGGGTGCTTTTCAGAGTTGCTTTCTCCATCTGTCTGTAATGTTCAGAAAGTTTCCTTCTTTCCTGTTCCTACCCATTATTCTTGGCTGCTACAGATGTGAAAAATGCAACAGTTATCTGTATATGTGATAGAAATACCTTCTTTGCCATGAGACACTGACATCTTGTCTTCAGTATCCTTTCAAGGATATTATATAGTAGTATTGGCAAACCTTTCATCAGCCCTAAAAAAAAAAAATCATGGAAAAATGCATTTTCCGTGGATAAAGCATTTGGTACTGAAGGGACAGGATGAGCATCTATTCTGTATCAGTAGGCCATATATGTTTCAGGAGCTCTGTATAAAGTAATTGATAATTTCCTCTGTATTGACCTACATAATAATATGTCACAACATGCCTTTTTAATGGTAGCCTCCTTGAAAAGAGACTTCTTGTAGCGACACCAGATTAGTTTGCTTGGGTAGTAGCAGTCATGGTAGCAAAATTGAAGCTGATGGCAGCATATTCTTTGCACTGAGGATGTCCATGGATTTGTGTTTCTGCCCCCTTCAGGGTATGTTCTACAAAGCTTTCCCATTCAAATTTTCCACTGCTGGGTCTGATCATCCAATTTTTCACAGCATGAAAAATCTTCCTAGTGAATATAACAACAAACCATAGCTGATCGTAAATGCACAAGCTAATCAAAACCTGCAGCAATTTCCCCTCTCTCTTACATGCAAACACATGCATGGAATGAAAATTCACATGCATGGAGAGCAAGCGCCATACCTTAAACTGCTGATTTTCTATGTTCGTTCTCCTGTAGGTACTCATAGGCAAGTGCATTCATACCAGAGGGCACAAATGGAATTGCAAAATGTTAAATCTCTAGCAGTACTTTTCATAAGAGCAATCAGTTACACAGGGAAAGGTTATTGTATTCAGTGTCTGTAAAAATAAATATCTATTTGGTGTAACCTTTTTCTGAATAAAATCCAGTTACATTTAGCAAGTGTAATGAAATCAACAGTATAATTCTCTGATCAAGAGTATACATACTCTTTGAGTCAATTTCTTGTACTCGCAATTTTATTTATTTAACAACTAAACAGCTATCTTAGATGATTCATCATGATTCATACTGGAGACAGAAGGACAAAGAATACAAAATAGAAAATGTGGCATTGTTTTCTTTTGAGTGAAGGAACATTTGCAGGTTGTTTTGTTGTTTTGTTGTTTGTTTTTTTTTTTATTTTATTTTCTCTGTAGAACCATCACAAGATGTGTAAGACATTATTAGTTAATGCATCCTTTTCTTGAAGAATCATTTGCCTTTCTACTCCCAGGTTCTCAACTTGAGAAAAGTATAAATCACCATTTCCCTTGGCAGTGGCATTCAGTGTGTTGTGGTAAAAACTACTGATGCCCTTAAAGCTGTGTCCTTAGTTCTGTGTGATAACAGTAGCCATTGACACTTACAGGTTTTGTACTGAAGTATTAAAAAAGGGCCTGGGTGTTTTATAATGAGTGCTGGTGCTGGTTTAGAGTGTGATGTAAACAGTGCTGCTTTACTCATGACTGTAGAGTCAAATGCTGTTGGTTTAGGGGCGAAATACGTGCTGTGGAGAAGGAGTGAGCATTTCCAGGTTTTTTATGTTTAAAAGGGTGGTCTGGTTGGTTTCATTTCCAAGTATAGAATTATGTGTTTTCCCTTTATCTCACCTTCCCTATTGAAGAGGTATAGCTGTCATTTATAATTGTTTATATAGTATTAAGAATAAAAACTATAACTGTTATATGTTACTTGGAATATGAAGTATTTTCTGAAACCTAAGCATTGTTTCTAACGGGGTGAATTTAAACCTTTCCATACTGACACAAATCCCCGGGTCAGGTATGCACAGTGCCTGAATTATATGCATAGAAATGGCAAGTTCTTCAGCTGCACAGGATGTTTACCTGAGATAAATTGAGGATACTGATATTTTGCAGAATATCCCAAATGTACCAAGTTTCTATGCTTGGAGAATATTTTTCTGAGGCATGAGCCTAACATAATCAGACTTTAAATTACTTGAGACTCAATCAGAAAGATACTGATACCTGTGTGGTGCGGCTGACATGCTGGAGGGAAGGGATGCCATCCAGAGGGACCTTGACAGACTTGAGAGGTGGGCCGGTGCCAACCTCATGAAGTTCAACAAGGCCAAATGCAAGGTCCTGCACCTGGGTCGGGGCAACCCCAGGCACAAATACAGGCTGGGTGATGAATGGCTTGAGACAAGCTCCGAAGAGAAGGACTTGGGAGTGGTGGTGAGCGAGAAGCTGAACAGGAGCAGACAATGTGCGCTTGCAGCCCAAAAGGCCAACTGTATCCTGGGCTGCATCAAGAGAAGCGTGTCCAGCAGGTCGAGGGAGGTGATTCTGCCCCTCTACTCCGCTCTTGTAAGGCCCCACCTGGAGTACTGCGTCCAGTTCTGGAGCCCCCAACATAAGAAAGACATGGACCGGTTAGTCCATGTCTTAGAACAAGTCCAGAGAAGGGCCACCAGGATGATCCGAGGGCTGGAGCACCTCTCCTATGAAGACAGGCTGAAAGAGTTGGGGCTGTTCAGCCTGAAAAAGA
>NW_010304341.1:1936-8102 GCF_000700745.2 Antrostomus carolinensis | reverse complement strand
GTTGAAGCGGCCAGGCTGGATGAGGCTTTGAGCAACCTGGTCTGGTGGAAGGTGTCCCTGCTGATGGCAGGGGGATTGGAACTAGATGATCTTTAAGGTCCCTTCCAATCCAAACCATTCTATGATTCTATGATCCTGTATGTCAAGGTACTACAGTGCCTCTTATCCATTCTAATTAGGGAAAGGTGGATTGGTCAGAAGCCATTGACAAAGCAACCTTGTCCCAAACCAAGACACAACTATCTTCTCTCACTCCTATTCCCACAGGGAGCTTCTGTTCATTGTTGAATTTCATCTTGATAGCTCAGGAAATATGACAGTATCCTCTCACACCAACATCTGTCTCTCCGTGTATTTTGGATCATTGCATGTTTTGCTAGATTGGAATGCATTAGTCAGCTGAATGACAGGAGTGTGTGGGGATCTGTGAACTCCTTTCCCTTTACTGAAATGTATCCAATAGCAAATCTCTTTTTCTGTATGAGAGGGAGAATATGTCATATTCGGGCATTTCCTTGAATTTCTTAGTTGTATCTATTTGCTTTTCCATTCCTGTTATATGCTTAACTTTCAGACTCCATCCATAACTAGTTTGAGAAATGAGCTGATGTTATCCATTTACTTTTCCTGATCTCTCCATTTATCTATTAGACAAGGAACTTTAGCATTCATTCAACTTGTGTCTTGAACCACTTTGTTGGATTAATCATCTCAGTCACTAAGATACTGAACTCACTGAGGTTTGTACATTCAGTGAAAGATGAGACAGCTTCTAAAGCTGAATGGTTTGTTTTGATTAAATCATTATTTTAAAGATCTAAGGATAGTTGATTTTCTTGTCCTTAATAGGCAAAGCAAATCTTGGCCTTAAAGATCATTTCTGCATCCTGGAAATGTTATTGCTGACTGATGTTACTTTTGACTTTATATCAGGTTAAGATTCTGCTTTCTCCCTCCAATTAACTTAGTCTCTGCACACACTGGTAAAGGAGAGCAAGCTTTTTACCTGCACTTCAAGTGGGAATAGACTGCACATTCACAGCGCTCCAATTCACATGGCACATTCTTCTTTTCAGGCTACAAACATGGAAATATGGAAATTGTGGTGTGTTCCAAAGTGCTGTGGGCTTTATTCTTTTGGTGTCTGTGTAGGATCACAAACAAAGTAACAGTTAACAGCCCAAGTTTAAAAAGTTTTGGAAATATTTACTAGATTAGAATATACGTTTGATTACCAATTAAAGCATTAGTTGGCTCATAGGCATATGATTTAAACGATTAAGAGGAACAAATTCACATCCCCTCTACAACTGTTGTTAACCTCAAGTATTCTAAAATGTTGAAAATTTTCAATTAAACTCTGCATATTATGATTTTCTATACAGCAGTCATTATGGAATCCAAACACAAGCTTTCAAACTTGAGAGCAGTAGCATCACATGGCATTGAGTAAATTCTGTTTCAGAAGAAAATATTATAGTTACTGATTTATAACCATTGCTTCCTGCATGTCTTTTTTTTCCCCAATGGTAGATTTCCAAAGCTGTACCCCAAAATCATTCCTCATCGCTTATTAAATCTTAAAACATCACCACTCAAATTGATCTTCTTTGAAAAATAGATCAGAGCTTATGCACAATGATCTATGGCTTTCCTTGTTCAATTACATAATTCTTACAAGGGAAATGAGGCTCAGGTTTTAGTTGGACTATTAATTTTTACTTGTAAGCTAGAGTAATAAGTGATGTTCTCGGAATCAGTGGCAACTGTCTTGCTCTTACTCTTCCTAGGTGATGAAGTAGACATTCCTCAGTTGCTCGCAATGGCATCACGTCTGAGGGACACCGCAGAATTGTTCCAATCAGATGAGATGCGCCCAGCTAATGACCCCAAGGAGCGAGCTCCTATCAGAGTCAGGATGCTCAATGATGTGCTACAAAACTTGGAGAAAAGCTTCCTGGTTCATCGAGCTCCTCCAGGAATTTACAGGTATAGTGTTCAACATGTTCTTCACGTGTTGAAGCCTAAATGGTAATCTTGCATTGCTTGGTTTTCAAAACTGTCATGTTCTTTCACAAAAAGCCTCACTCAGTTAGTATCCAAGATTAAAGCTATTTTTTCCTATCTTATCCTTTCTGAAAAAAAAAACCCCATTAATTCATACAATACAAGAGGTCATTAGAATGCAGCACTGTAGCATTTCTCTCATGACATCACTGCTATCAAGATGTACAGTGTGATGGCAACTCAGACAGCATGACAGATACTTGTGTTAGTAAAATAAGCTTTCAGGATAAAATATTTTGAAGTGTAATACTGCTTGACAAGCTCCACCTATATTTTATTTAAAACTTATTACAGTTCATTGAAGATTCGGAATTATACAAGATACTGTGTAGCATTATTTAACATAATGATATAGCAGTGTTCTTGGGTGCATTTCAACCAGTCAAAGGCAATTCAGGGAAGTGAATGAGAGGGGCTTAGTCACTCACCATTCATAACTTCTTGTCTCTGGTTAGAATTATTCTCTAGTATGTATTCAACTGTAATACCCAAGTTGATTTTAAGATGTCATAATCATTCCATCTTTCACTTTCTAAGAAAGAAGTGTACAGATTGGTGTATCTCACCATAGATTCCTCTACAAGAAAAACAAACAAACAAAAAACAAACCCCAAACTTAGAGCAATCTGTAGCTTAGAAAAAGTTTGAAAAGCAAGAATTGGCCAAGGCTGCCCTGAGTAATGCCTGGCCCTCTGGCTCTTCAGGAGAAGCAGTAACAGACCACACAGTCTGAAGCACTGTATTGCAACCCATCAGCATAGGGTTTCATAGCTTGACCCCTAGGATATATTTTGAATGCCCTGGGCTATAGAGTTGAGGGTATGTGTGGGCTGTTTGACTTTACCAGACCTACTGGGATTATTTTGAAGGACTCTGTGGCTGAAGACAGCCAATGGCTTATCCATGCTGCTCATTAGGAGGCTTTCCCAAGTAAAACTGTCCCTAAAGCCATACCCAGGTTTTACTTTAGGGGAAACTGGTTGGCATACTCAAAAAAGAGAGCTGGGAAGTGAACTGACATACGTACATAGGAGACAGACAGGGACCAGGACACAGAAATGAATGAGGCATCTATGTTATTTAGGAATATAAAGGTACTTGCAACCAGAACTAACTAAAGTAATAAAAAAATACTTGGTTGTACCCGATGGGAAAAATTGTCAAATGTCTTGTGCAAGTGATTGTTGCAAGTGGGCGCAAAATAGATGGGAGAGAAGGCTTTGGAAGAAAAGCCAAAAGCTGCAGCATCAAGAGGAAGAGGTTCTTCCAAGCATTAGGAATGGCACAAAACAAATGCATTCATCTTCTAATAAAAACAAAAGAAAAGAAAAAAAAAAAGGTACTTGTGGTGAACTCAACAGTGTCAGTGAATAAAATCCCTACAGCTATAATAAAGAAAATATAATGGTGATATTTGGGGAGGAACTAATTTACTTCATTCCTTTTTTTAACTGGATTTATAATATAGAGAAATAAACCAAACTGTGATTAAATAAAGTCTAATATTCCAGGTTTAGCACTACTATCTTTCTTGTCAGAACTGGTATGGTGTTGCAAAGAAGCCATAAAACTACTTAATATAATGTAATATGTCTGTGTTGCATCACTATGGCACATTATTGAATCTGGCCCAGTTCTTTATTTGTAAAAATAAATTATACCACAACTGAGGCTTCCAATAAGAGGGTTTTTTGAGGTGTATATATTTTGAGGTTTGATATTTAAATTCTTGCAGTGCTTGCAGTATTAAGTTTGCTATTCATCAAGATGTAATTGCAAGATATGTAGGCATAATGTGAAATAAATTTTTCACCTTCCTGCTCTCAGCAGTACTTTGGCACAGAGTGTGGTATTCACACTGGCAAAGTCGATAGTGTGGAAATGAAAATTTTGTAATTTTTCCTCTTCTGATTTCATTAAAAATGATGCAGGATTTAACAGTTGATGATAATGTTACTTCAGAGTTTGTGGAAAACTTTTGGATTTGACTTCACTTTGAACTATTTTACCTAATAATAAAATACTTTGTACCGTGCCAAGGTGTGTAATTATAGTTACAGATTTACCTTTGATGCAAACAGAACTGAGGATAGTGGTAGATTTCCTTTCCTGCCATAAAAATTCTTCAGTACAGTGTCTTTTTTTAAAAAAGTATCTAACAATATGTCTTTATTAGGGTTATTTTTTCGCTTTTTAGGGATTGAAACTCCTTCCATTAATTGATGCATTTATATGAATCTGTTTTGTGTTCTGAAGCTCTAATTGTATCACAGGAACACTAGAAGTACTTGAAAAACCTGACATACTTTTTTTTTTGCTTGTGTAACTTTAAGCTTTTCTTTTTGTAATTTGGTAAAGCAAACAAAAAAATCAGTCTCACAGCAAGGACCTTGTATGCCATGTTTCATCCCAGTCAGAAGATTGATGGGCAAGTTATAAACCCCTGAAATAGTGGTTTATAATGGAAATGCTGGCAGCCCTTTAACTATAGCAGCACAAGCAGTGCAGCAATAAATACTACGCTTCGTCTGTAAACAGAAATTTAGGATGCAGTTTGCAGCCTTGACCTTCAGGCTCCAACTGTGTTTAGATCATTAAGATTCCATAAATACTGTAATTTACAGCCTTCTGAAGGAAGAATTTGTGTGCACAGTAAAGCATGTATTCTTCATGAAAAAATGATTGCTTCCTGTATACTCATTTGGACTCATATTCTCAACCCCAATCAAAGTACTTGATAAATTTGCTGAAGTTTAGGCATCATTTTTAGGCTTGTGTTTGTCCTAATTCACAGCTCTCTGGATCTATACTATGTTTTCTCTTCTAGAACTTGGATTAAAAAGAAAGGTGGATTTTTTGCTTTATTGCAGGAGGTGGGTTACAATCTACTTGTGCTTGTCTGCTACAGGGGAACTAATACATCTTTTCTGTATCTTTTTTTGTATGGTTTGTACACTCCTTGCCATAGCTGTAGTCTTTTACTGTATTGTACTTAAAAATTGTACTTTTAGTGTACTTGTACTTAAAAAAATAGATACCTCATTCCAGTCAATGTCGTAGGGCAATATTTGGGCATAATTGATGCATTATTCATCTATGATAAGCCGTAAAATTATTCAAAGTTACTAACAGAATTCAAATTACTTTAATATTTTATAATTCTATTACGATATCCTGACTAAGTTTGAGTAGTAATTATTGACATTGACAGGTTGTTCAATACAGTGTAAGTAAGCACTGTCGTTTAGATGATTATCCTTCTTACCTGAACTTCATGACATTGAACCGAAAATTTGATGATAGCATTCTTTCCCCATGATATTCTATTTCTAACTGAGCTGGAAATATACAGCTTTCATCAAGGTATTTTAGTCTTATCCAGAAATTCAGGCAGAATGAAAAATAATAGGTTGAGAAATGTTATCCTGCTTTGCAAAGGTTTCCCTGGGGCTTGATTTGGGGTTAGGACAAAATCTCTGAGTTTTATTGTACCTGAAGAATTTCTGTGATTCCCAGTGGTAACCCTGGGTAGACTTTCTATTTCCAAAGTAAATATTTATGAGCAAAATATTGATATTTTCCATTTATCTGCCTTTGCTTCTCATAACATAATCATAATACTGGTAATTTTGTAATTTGTATTTTGTCATTATTTTAATGGGGTAATCAGTAGAAATTTGTATATGTTTGTTTCTTTCCTCTAGCCATTTCTCACTTTCCACTCTTACCATGTACACTTGTGCTGAAAGTTTCTGTGTATTTTCTGATTATCATATTTTGCTACTAGTACTAATAAGCATAGATTATAGTGCAGTGGCACATACGAAGCTAAGGTGAGAACAGAGGTTCCATTACTTTAGGCACTGTGCGTAGACAGGGAAAAAAAATAAAAAATATTATCTCGAGCACGTTATCCTCTCAATGAGATGGTCAGCCTCAGCAGAGATATAAGATTATTCTATAAATGCTGATACATAGTAAGAAAACCCCGAATTCTTACCCTCATCAGCAGTCAATAAAGCACATGTAGTTGCCTGTTAAGGACAGGAGAAGATACTTTATCTCTATTCTAAACAAAGAGTGCTTCAGCCATAAATAA
>NW_010304341.1:0-1910 GCF_000700745.2 Antrostomus carolinensis | reverse complement strand
CCCTACAGTGAAAGCAACTTGTCTGATAAGGTCAAGGAAGTACTCACTGACACCTGTTCTGACACCGATTAACCAAATGTCTACATGGCTTCTGAAAGAACAAAATTCATTTCTGTAAGTGAATGTTTGTAAGTTCGGTAATGGGGCAAATGCGTCCATGCTGAGCGATGTGCCTCCTCTTTGTCTCTTTTCCTGAACATCTTTGTCCTTTGTGCATCAGCTAATCCTTAAAACTCTTAGACTCTGAAAGTCCTCGGTCATGCTTTTGCATGCTTTTCCCTCTATAAAAATACCCAGTGGCAATATCATGGATAACAAGACAGTAGATATCTTCCTCTGTTTATAAATACAGAGCTCAAATCTTATGTTAGCCTAGAACAAGTAAGACCATTCCCCCCATTCCTTGTATATTTTAATATTTTTCTTGTATTTGCTGATACCACAGCCTCTGACAACCCATCAGCCTAATTTATCTGTCAAGTCTGTGTGTGAACTCCTTAGGTCTTCGCACGGAGAGCTTGTGTCTTTTACCCGAAAGGTGCAGCACTTGTGTGGCGTTGGAACAACGAGTAATAATATTGCAAAGAAATGTGATAATCAAGAAAACTTCATAGAGTATCAGGCACAGGACACTCAGTGCAGTAAGATGTCCTCTCTTACTGGAAGTATTTGATTTCTTCAGGTCTATGTCTAATCTTCATGTTTGATGGATGCTGTTGATACTAGACAGATCCAGTAGTAAAGATACAGGGTTTCCTACAATACTCTGTGATGCTCCCACCGAGATTTCTCAATCTAAAAGAATCACTAAAAACAGAGTTTGTGTCTTCAGTCTTTAAAAGTAAAGTCCGAAAGAGGCACACAAGGGCTCAGGCTGTCATTTCTGTCATTTCAGTTCAGTGGTTTTTATTCTTAATGGAACATTGCTTAAGGATCAGTTACATCCTGACTGACAATTCTTTTAATAATTTTTTAAAAGAATCAAACTCGACTTGTGTAAAAACTTTCATTGAAGAGTTTCATCTTAGTTTGACAAATTTATCCTGTCCATTAAGGCTGTACGCATCCATCAACACTATTAATGGAATTGTTGCAAGGACCATTGTGCTATGTCTAGTAGATGGAATTAAGTAATAAGCAGGTGCAAAGTAACAATTCCAAAAACAATCTGTGTTTTCAAGAAAGACCTACAGCAGTTTTTAATGCTCATTTGTGCAAGTTAAACTTCTTCCTCTTGCTTCTTTTTGTCATGGGTACTCAGGTGTGACATTAACACTTCGTTAGGCTAAAAAATTACCAAAAAAACGGTATGTTACAATGCACTGAATAAAATACCTCCTATAAGCAATGATAGATTGTGACCATAAATTTGCCAAAATGAAATAATAATCAAAAGATGCTTTTAACACCACACAAAAAGGTAGTTTGCGTCACTGCTAATCTCATGCCACTCAAGGGTTTATTGTTCATCCTTTCAAATTGAGATTTGTTATATACATTCCTGACCTATGTACAGAGTCTACTGGGTTTACTTCTGTTTTGCTGATAAACTGCAGCAGATTCTTAGGTGTCAAAATTCACATGTCTCAAGACTCTAGTTTCTAGAGATACATTTAGTAGGAAAATTAAAGTCCATATTAAATCTCCTTTTGTAAACAAACTGCTCATTGGATTTACAGAGGACAAACATTAAAGATGCAAATATCCTGCTAATCTTAAACAGTGACATGGTTAAACATGTAGTGCAATGTCATCTGAAAAAACCAAAACAACACAAACAAGAAACAACCTAGCCCAGAAGAGTTTCTACAGCTGACAGTAATTCTCTTATTATATAGTCTTTGCAGATGAGTTTTTTCAAGTTGGTTTCAAGCAGAAAAATATTCATATATATATATATATATATATAT
>NW_010304340.1:96102-125484 GCF_000700745.2 Antrostomus carolinensis | reverse complement strand
TTAGAGATGGTATCAAGAATGACCTGTTCCAAGAACCTTCCAGGGATGGAGATGAGGTTGACTGTCCTGTAGTTGCCTGGATCCTCCTTCTTGCCCGTTTTGAAGACTACAGTGACACTAGCTATCCTCCAGTCTTCAGGCACCTCTCCCATTCTCCAAGACCTTTCCAAGATGATAGAGAGTAGTTTAGCGATCAATTCTGCCAGCTCCTTCAGCACTCATGGGTGCATCCCATCGGGGCCCATGGATTTGTGTATATTGATTTTGTTTAGACTATCTCTGATGATTTCTTCCTCAACCAAGGGGCAGTCCTCCTCTCTCCAGAGACTCTCTGTTCCCTCTAGTGTCTGGGATTCCTGAGAGGCACTTTTAGCTGTAAAGACTGAAGCAAAGGAGGCGTTCAGTATCTCTGCCTTCTCAGCATCTCCTGTTACCAGGGCACCCGCCTCATGTCACACTTGTTTCTCAGCCTTGATAACAAATGAATTAAACCTGGCACCTGACCAAAGATCCTTCAGTTACCCTGTCAGTGCTAATTCACAATGCGATACATTTTACATAGATTGGTGTAGAGAAGGAAGGATGGATCTATACTGTATAGAGTTCAGAATCTGTTTAATATGGAAGACTTTGGTCCATAGTTACACTATATTCTCCAAAAGAGTAGGTATGTCTCCAGATGGAAGGGGAAAGAATTCAGAGGACAAGATTCCCTGGACATTAATGGATATCATCACCAAATCACCATAATCTTATCACCAAATCCTGAAATGCAGTTGATGGAATTTGCCATCACACTATTTGACCTCTTTATGCTTAAAGTCCAACGTAGTGGTTTTAGGTTTGCAAAAGCAGACAGATTTCAGGAGCAGCTTGAACTGTTTTATGACTTACTGTTGTTACAACAGCAAAAATAGACTAGAGACAGAAATAATCACAGCTCATGCTTGAGAGTACACATTAATTTGTGAAAAAGAATTCTCCCTTTACTCAACTTGCTGCAAATTTATTGAAAACACTGTGAGTTTTTCCCCAAAATGTGCAGTTTCACATACAAAATACTTAGACAAGATATCACATCTAGTGTATCAATATTCTGTCCAGTACATGACAAGTCCTAGTTTACTGAACAATTATATCTAAGCTTTTGGCAGTGGTAAACTTTGTAAGCAGCTGTAAACTTTATTGACAATGTAGAAGCAAAGAAAGGTTTGCCTAAGAACTCCAATTCATAGCTTGATGCCAAATTAGCATAAGTGAAATATGAGTATTTAATATAATAAAACATGAGCCGCAAGCGCCTAGTGCATCCCAGGAAAAATGTGAAACCAGAAGGTATTTTAATGAAAAACTGGAAGCAAATATCACAAGCTAATGTTTAAAAGCCATAAGAGTTAATTTTAGTTTGAAAGGAAATCATTTTTCAAAGTCCTGTAC
Source organism: Antrostomus carolinensis (assembly GCF_000700745.2). Classification (NCBI taxonomy): domain Eukaryota; kingdom Metazoa; phylum Chordata; class Aves; order Caprimulgiformes; family Caprimulgidae; genus Antrostomus; species Antrostomus carolinensis. The sequence continues at coordinate 124,047 of NW_010304340.1, read as the reverse complement.
TCTGTTTAAAAACAGATTGAGCAAGTTTATTAAATTAGCAGACCACTGCATTTATGAAATCCATAAGTCAGATCAATGGTGCACAGTCAGCTCTAGAAAGTAATTGCTGGCTTCTCTCAAAATGGACAATCCAAAAACTTCCAAGGACTAGTTTTTCCCCCCATTATTTATAACGAGCAAAACATGGTGCAATAGATTGTAATTCATAATGCCTTTTTAATGTTTTTATAGCACAACATTTGGACTCATTTCTAATCTCTGTGGATGACAGGTTACCATTATTGAATTTCCATTAATATGAATTATGGGTACAATATATTTTACCCAATATTTTCTACCCCAGGACTAACACAATTCTATGATAAAAAATCACAGGGTCAGCAATTTTTTCAGAAACAGAAATCACTAACAGCTGTCAGAGGTTAGTCTTGCTACAACACTGTCTGTCTGACCTTGACCTTGCATCCATCTGACTCTACGTAATCACCAGCCATAATTTACGTGCACATTTGTGGTTGTTAAAACACCAGTATGTAGGTAAGTGCCTAACTATGGCTTCCAAACAGCAAGTCATGGCTTGCTCGGTGGGCTTTTCCGCCTCTGCTCAGCTGGAAATTACTTGGTCATTAGGGCCAGCTAATGCAGGATGAATGGACACGAGCTCAGTCCTGTCCCTCTTATGTATGCCTCCAGACACTGATGTGTGGAAGGGGAAGCTGTACGAGGAGAGGCTGAAGTCGCTTGGTTTGTTCAGCCTGGAGAAGAGGAGACTGAGAGGAGATCTCATCACCTCATCAGTCTATAACTTCTTCACAAGGGAAAAGGAGGGGCAGGCGCTGATTTCTTCTCTCTGGTGACCAGCGATAGGACCAGAGGAAATGGCAGGAAGATGTGCCAGGGGAGGGTGAGGTTGGACATTAGGAAAAGGTTCTTCACCCAGAGGGTGGTGGAGCACTGGAACAGGCTCCCCAGGGAGGTGCTCATGGCACCAAACCTGACAATATTCAGGAAACATTTGGACAAGGCCCTCAGGCACATGGTCTGAATCTTGGGATTTTCCCCTATGCAAGGACAAGAGTTGGACTCGATGATTCTTGTGGGTCCCTTTCAACTGACAACATTCTATGATTCTGTGTGTATGAAGAACTCATTCCCTCTGATGACAACTGCTCTTAAGGACCAAGCAGACTCAAGGACACTTCAGCTCCTTTTGTTTTGCTCACCAGCAGCTATCTGCCATGGATATCTCTCTACAGGTAAGTCTCAATCCATGGAAACAATTAGAAACATACAAAACAGTAGGCATGAAAATAGCCCTCCTGAGGTCAACAGGGCTACTTGCATGCTTCAAGGCAAGCATAGACTTCACATTTTACCAGATGGTTGAAAGACAAAGTTACAACATGTGGTTAAAGAAATCTCCAAGCTGCAAGGCTGCAGAAAGTACATACGGGGAAGTATATGTACAGCACACTTGCAATGTAAATCTCCCACTGGAGGCAGAATATGGAGTTGTATGAATGCACAATCTCACCTGTTATGACTGTTCTTATCCTTTATGGACTGAGTTAGGATTAGCAGCATAAAACACACTTTAACATTATCACTAACACCAGTAAAATATGGCAGCTGCTTTGGAAGAAGTCTTTTTAAATGGTTGCCAATGAACTTCACACAGACCTTGCTGCACCGGGGCAGAAAGGCAATATAACATTTCTCTTTGATTTTCAAGAGACATGCAGCAATAAAAATCTCTTAAATGGAACAAAGAACTTCGCAAATGTCAGGAATGGCATGGTCCCTGCCCTGAGGAGCTCACATCCAAAAACGACAAGAAAACGATGTGTGAAGAAAATAGCACAGGAAGCCAGGAAGTATATGACAGGTATCGACGTTGAGTAATACCATATGTTTTTCTGTACACACACTCCAAACAGGTATTCTGCAAAGTCTTCTCCTAAATACAGATGCATTCAGATATACTTACAGCCCAGCCATAATCAGAGGATCAGTTTTTGCCAGCTTCATGGTGGTAAATAGTTCTTTAGGAGAACTCCACGTACGAAGAGGGCAAGGAGCTTGCAAACAATCTCTGGAAGCACATGCCAGGCATAGAGGATAAACAAAACATTTATCAGAAAAGCAAACAAAAAGGTAATCAAAACCGGAGTCCTTGGGATAACAGATGGCAGGACCGGGCACACAAAAAGATACATGGGTGGAAGCTGAGCAGGGGGTTGTTTGAATGCTTCTGACATTTCTTTAAATGTCAGCTCATAATTATGACATCTCCACCACCACCTTGTAGGTATATAGCCACTTCTAGCAGAGGCCTCGCAGCTTGCAAAGAGGTGCACTTTAGCATTTTGAGCTATCCATCACGTTCCCACCTTTTATTCTGGTGAGAATGAACAAGCAAACACCAAACTCCCACTGAACACCTACTACTTCAGTTTTAATTTCAAGGTTTCCTTGCTGCTCAGTTAAATCTCTGGGTGTATTATACAGATTTATATGGAGTGCTACACACTGAGAAGCACTGTGAGATAACGGGGAGAAAGGGCAATATTTAAAGAAGTTCAGAGAACCCTGTGCATACAGCATATAAACACTCCACCAGAGAAGGAAAAGTGTGGTATAATCTTTTGCATAAGTTTACATGTGTAAAACCTATGCTAATAAAAATCAATCCTTGTTCACTATTTGAACACAAATCCCATTAATAATTCCATTAAGCTACCACTTCACTTCATTATTTTACCCGTTTGCACTTCACTATATTCACTGTCAACATCTGCTGCTTTCCCTGAGAAAGAGGGCGAACAAGGCCACGCAATCGCATTTATGTTCAGCGCTGTAGCCTCGGCGTGCTGGCGAGTGGTGCTGATATAAAGGGCATTTAAACCCTCTCCTACCCAGAGACAGAATACATTGCCTTCCGACACAACCAGTCTCCATCCCACGACTTAACATCTAACATCCATCCCTGAATTCAAATTACCTAATTATCAGAGCTACTCAGCAGGCTTGTTCAATACTTTACTAAGCAGAAACTTTAAAGAGGAAAGGGGGGGGAAAAAAGAAGAAAAAGGAGGGCTGACACATGGAGAGTAATAGATAACAAGCAACGTTAGCTTATATTTTGAAAGTAAAAGCTTGGCAGAGGTGGGGGGGAAAAGACCTAGACAAAAAGAAAAACTCCCCCAAAACCAAGCCCCACAACACAATACTTTGATCACATTAAGCATTCAGGGAGGCAACAGATAACATAATCACAATGCACAGCGGGGTCCTCGGTGAAGAATGGGTACACGACTCTTAAAAGGTTATTACAGCAAATTTAAGCAAACCAATTGCACAGAGGCCAGAGAGCAGCTAAACAGAGGTTTTCAGGACTTCTGTTCTGATCACCGAGGCTCATTCCAACTGGCTCAATTTGATCTAACAATCAAAAAGTCAAATGATATGAAGAAAGATATTTCCTCCAGTAAATTGAAAAAGGTGGAGTGTGAGCTTATTTAGATTCGCTTCCTGCAACTGCATTTCTTTCTTCCTTTCTTTCTTTCTCCAAGCAGTCTAGCTCTTGTAAAAGGGTTTCAGCAGCGGTACGCACATTTGCACATTGCTCCATCTCTGTACTTTTATTCTGTCCAGGAACATTCACCTCCAAAGGAAAAGCGAACAGTCAGGGCACTAAACACAATGAAGCAGAAACACAAAGGGAAAAGGGCTGAGAAACAGAAGCTCATTTCCAACAGCACTGAACAACTACCTGGTGCTAATAGCGTTACATCTGACTGAACCTGACTGGCAAAAAACCCCACTATTAACCCCTAAGCTGTTCATCAAATAGACTCGTAAACTGCTCCTGTGCAAAGGTATGGTAGGTTTGTCAGATTTTATGGTTGATGGGATGAAGAAACTGAGTCACCAGAGCTTTTCAAGAAATAACACCACAGGTGGGATGCACCAAGCTTTGTTTCTATAGCCTTTTCTGAGGGGAAGGATCCCACATATAACATATGCTCATGGATTTCTGTCCATGTGCCATCATAAATGGACCAGTGGACATATCCTGTGACAAATACTTCAGATAAAATACCTGGCACTGAAAAGCCTCCAAATTTGTCAGCACTGACTGATAATCAAGGTCAAATCCACCCCACATAGAGACACATTAACCATGCAACTTTAATTTTCTTTGCACAGGCTGTGGAACGTGCAAGAGGGTGTGTGTGGTCTGTGAGAGTCATTTGTGGGAACACTAATTTTAGTTCATATAGTAACTAAAACACTAAAGGTAATCACAACCACAGCTCTGCCTTCTTGCAGCACTAGAATGATGCAGCATCAAGGCAGTCTGGAGCTTTCTGCTCATGGAATCAGGCAACTACTGTTAATAAAAAACATTCATAATTTATCTTCAAAAAATCAAGATGCATACATAATTGTACCTCAGGCAACTGGAAATGGAAGCATGCAGATGAAAACAGAGCAGGACAAAAGGATATAACCATACTCTTGGAATTTTCCCAGTCCTGGTAACTATCTGAGGTTTATTGGGCCTTCATTGGAGAAAGCAGTATTATTTTCTATTCAATGCCGTGGCAAGAAAGGAAGAGAACAGACAGTCTACTAAGTGAAAAATCAATTGTGCAGGTAGCGAGAGCTGTTTCTACTTCAACACTTAATGGTTAACATGATTTTTCATACCAGCTGTATGTCAACATCCATCCAATATCTAACACAATCTCTTATTTCCAGATCCAACAGAAAAGATAAAAATCATTCCCCAGCATCAGGAACATCTGCAGAACATATTCTTCATTCTGATACCGGAACTGAATTCACCAGCAATTGGCGGCCCATGTGCAAAGCCATGACAAAGATTTCTGAAAAACAGCTGAAACAACTCCCTGGAAGACACACTTCTAGACTCCCTTAGGCTATATATTTCTATTCGTAATGGGAGAGTGGGTTCACAAACCATTTTAGTTGCTGTGACAATTACAACAGGGACAGACACATCATCTTAGTGCACAGGTACATCGGCCAAAAGAATAGACAAAGTGGAGATGTGCTCATTCTCTTTATTGTTCAGATACAACTCAGTCAAGTAAGAAATTGTAGAGTCAAGTAAAACCAATTACACTTGCCTCAAACACAAAACCATCCCAGTAACTAGAAAACTAAACAGGGCCAGGACCTGTTATAGAGCTCCAAGGCCAAATGATATGGCCTTGCCACATTCACAGGATTATATACTTTTACCCTCCAAAACAAGGTGGCTACATCCAAACTGCTGATTGGGAATGGCTGCTGGCCCTTGCTAATCCCCAAGCCATGCCTGGGAATTGTTTATGACAGCACTAGCTGGCCCCGGCCGAAGGCAAGGCAGAGCCTGTGCTAACAATTTAATGGTATAGATGGTCAAGTTCCAGCTCTTGGGCCCATGCCCTGGCACTGCTTAATCTACTAGCATAGACCTAGCCAAGAGCAGTTGTATTGTGAGCAGAGCTGGCTGGAAAACAGACACAAAAAAAGAAAAAATAGTATCTGACCAAATTTAAAATCTCTATGCATTTTCATTATTCTTCTGGGGTTTTTTGCTTCAAGTTTTATTTTCCAGACAGCCTTGTTTCCACAGTGGTGTCCTATTTGCCAAAACAACAGAAGGTCAAAATAGTTGTAGTAACTGCCAAGTGTGTTTCATTTCTTATCCATGAATCAGTGGTAGTTTACCAGTGAGCTATGGCACTTCCAGCACAGTCGAATATGCTGTGGGAAGTGTCAGAAGAGTTTAAATCAAGTGTCTGATGGAAAATGAAGGATGACAAAGATGTTGAGAGTGAAGTAGAAAGGCAAAAAGATAAATGAAAGAAAGCTTGGATTGGTCCACAAACTCTGCAGCATTGCTTAACTTTTCTTTAATCTGCTAGTTCAAAGAGTTAGATGCAAAAAGGCACACTGCTCAACAACTGCTGCAATTGCCTTATTTCTCTCTGGTTTTGAACCACCTTCTTTGTTCCATATCAAAAGAATGACCCAAAAGGTCTTTGCTGTAGAACAAATCCCCTTCCTTGCAAATGGGTCATGAGGCTAGGTAAGCAAGACTGGCTTTGCAGACTTATTGCTGAGGTCAGGGAAACTTTCATAACTATCTTTGCGTGGCAGGTGCCACCTCTCTGTTCTCTGAAGGAAACCTTTTGAAAGAATCTAAACTGGCTTTTCTCAGACTCCTCTCCACAGCTCTTCACAGGCTTTCACTACCAGAAAATAACCAGATTGGTTTCACTGGAAGGGATTTTTGGAAGCCACCAGGTACATACCCAGCTCAGAGCAGGTTAACACTACACTGGATTGCTTGGGGCTTTGGCCACTCGAGTTTTGGATAACTTCAAGGTATGCAACAACATCTTGGGGCACCTGTGCCAGTGTTTGGCTGCTCTCAGTGTGAGTAATTTTTCTTTCTTTCTAACCACGATTTTCGCTGCTGATTTTTGTGTGCATTGCCCTTTGTCTTTCCATTGTGCCACCCTGAGAAGACTCTGTCAGTGTCTTCTCCATAACAACCCAGTGTCTGTAGCCTTTTGTCCTGTTGTTGTTCACCCCTGAGAAGACTCTGTCAGTGTCTTCTCCATAACCACCCACTAGAAAGCTGAAGAGAGCAAACACATCCCCCTCAGCCTTCTCTTCTCCAGGTTGAGCAAACCCAGCCCTTAGCCTCTCCTCCTCCACTATAGGCTCCACTGCCCTATTGTATGGGACAATCACCCAGCACAACATGAGAAGCAAGATGCCACAGGGAACAGAAGATGAACACAAAGTGGAGTGGTCAGCTTGGGTCTGTCTGGATGAATTTATAGGTGTTTTGTTCTATGCTTTTAGTTCTGGTTCTTTTAAAAGGGTCTTCTCTAACTGCACTTGGTTCATTGCATCAAAGAGCATGCTCCAGTGTTTACAGAGCACTGACACAGCTTTTGCTGTCCTGTCCTTTTACAAAGCAACCACTGACGATGGAAACAATGTCAACTTACAGGAAAACTCTGAAATTATTTACATTATGTGAAGATGGAAATTAAGATAGATCTATTGAAAAGGCTGTACAATCCATAGCTTAGATGACACATAAAAAAACTTGAAATAGCATTATCCTGCACTGCTCCCGAGCTAAATGTTATTGTAAAGGAGTTCATATTTATAACTAGACTGGGAAACAAGGCGAATGGCAGCATTGTATGTGGCAAACAAAGTATCTGTGATCTTTATCTTCAAAAACTGTATGCATGTGTACATCTTAATCAAAGCAGCACATCTGACATAATCAAGCATGTGTATGATGACCTTAAAAGCCATTAATTCTACACATCAGACACTTTGGTCACAGAAAAACTACCAGAAGGATTATTGTGAGTAGTAGGAAAAAATGTTTATATAATGGAGTTTAAAACTTCATGAGCAAGAATGGAATTAATACACTCAAATTTTCCTCTATAATCCAGCTCGAAGAACCTTGCAAAGATAAATGCTAGACCTTTAAAAGCAGGGATGATAAAGATAATTAATGGAAGCTTAGAAAGAGAATAATGTCTCAAATCCATGTGGGGTATAACTATTGCTCAGCTTTTGAGGACAAGGAAGATAAATTATTCAGTCTTACTCCATCCCAGCATGAGGCAGAAATTCTAAAGGAAACAAGCTGTTCAAAAACAAAACTGTGATGAGTATGCCAAGATAGGAGTTAGGCTCAGAAGACCTAAAATAAATCCAAAGTTCTAGTATTTATTGGCTGTTGAGGATGCTGGGTATTGTTTTAAAGCAACTGACAACACCTCTGCCTTGTGAAGTATATTTAAGTGGAGATTCAATTCTAGGATGATGTCAGGATTGTATCATAGAATGCTTTTGGTTGGAAGTGACCTCTACAAATCACTTGGTCCACTCCTGCTTGAAACAAGGTGAACTTTGATGTTAGATCAGTGTGCTCCTGGTCATATCCAGCTGAGCTTGCAGTGTTCCTGATGGTGGAGATTCTGCAGCTGTTCTGGGCCTTTGCTGCAGTTTTGGTCCCTGCATTGAGAATTTTTTTTTTTTCCTTGTATGGAATCAGAACTTCTCTTGCTATAATTTGTGCTGATTGCTGCTTCTCCTTTCACAGGGCACTTCTAAGAAGAATCTAGCTCTCTTCTTTATAGTGTCCCAATTAGACAGGCATAAAGAGGAATCAAACTCACCCTGAGCCTTCCCTTCCCCATGCTCAACAGACCCAGCTCTCAGCTTCTTCTTGTATGCCTTGTGCTCCAGGCTCTGAACCATCTTGGTGGCTCTCCACCGCACTCACTCCAGCAGGTCAGTGTCTGTCTTACGCTTGGGAGCCCAAAAGTGGACCTGGTAGCTGAGATGCAGTCATAGAAGTGACAGACAGAGCACTTTGCTTAAGCTGTTCACTAATCTCACTAATACATCCCAGCATTTTGTTGACCTTCGTTGTCAGCACTACTCATTTTCAACTTGGTATCCACCAGGACCTGCAGGTCCTTTTCTGTAAAGCTGTTTTCTACCCATTTGCTGCTCAGCCTGTACAGCTGCATGAGATTATTTCTTCCCAGGTGCAAGGCTTTGCATTTTCCTTTGCTGAGCTTCATCAGGTTACTAGCAGCCCATCTTTCCATCTCATCTTGGTTCTTTTGAACAGTAGCACTGCCCTCTGGCATATTTATTGCTCCCCTCAATTGATTATTTGTATCTTCACTGAAACGCCCAGGTTATTAAAAAGATATTAAATGTTATCAGCCCCAGTACTGACCACTCATCCCACTGCCAGTGGGACTTTGCATTGTAGTTTTGCGCTCCCTGAGCCTAGTAGTCCTGCCAGTTTTCCACCTACCTTGTAGTGAATCCATGTAGTACATGTGACTGTTCAACCTGGAGAAGAGAAGGCTCAGGAGTATCCCATCAGTGTATATAAATACCTGCAGAGAAGGTGCAAAGAAGATGGAGCTGTCTTCAGTGGTGCCCAGTGGCAAGAGGACAAAGGCAAGGGGCACAATCTGAGACACAGGATGTTCCCTCTGAACATCAGGAAATACTGTTTTACTGTGAGAGTGACTGAGAACTGGCACAGGTTGCCCAGAGAGGTTGTGGTTTCCCACCTTGGAGATATTCAAAATCTATCTGGACATGGTCCTGGGCAACTGGCTTTAGGTGGCCCTGACTGAGCAGGGGAGTTGGACCAGATGATCTCCAGAGGTCTTGTCCAGCCTCAACTGTTCTGTGATCTGGTGATTCTCTCTGTTCCCATACACTTCCTTTGTTCATTTGAGCTTGCTCAGGACTTCTATGGTCAGGCAGGATGGCCTCCAGCTGTGCCTGTTTGGCTCTTGTACACTGGCTGCGCAATTCCTGTGCCACCAGCAGGTTGTCACTGATGAATGACTAGATCCTTCTGCAGAGTCTTGTACAACACAGCTTCTCTTACAAAGACTGACACTTCTGAAAAAGAATATAGATTTGCAGGGGAACATGTGGTCACATTATGCCCAGCATGGCTCTTTGGGAGTGTTCCACCTGCTGGCTGACAAATATACCTCGATGCACTACTTCAGTGGTTTTGAATGCATGGACTTTGTATAACACCTTGTGTTCCTTTGGGATAAAAGGAGAACTTTAATTATATATAATATTATAATATAAACAGTATATAATCTCAAACATTCAAATTACACAGCCAAAAAAGCTTCTCATTCTTGACATGTTTGTGCAATAACTTAGCAGTAGTAAATATTATTCACATACTTCTCAGTGCTTTGTTTCAGGATTACCATAAAAGACCTGGGATCATAAAAAGTACAAAATAATGCTATAATATGAAGAATTTATTACTAGTTATTATTCATTATTTATACAGTGGGTGCATATCGCTTTACACACAAACACCACTTTACAGACAGCATATATTTCTCTGCAGAACTTCTACAAGCTTTGTTTTCCAAAGTGAGCCAGTTCGGTGACGCTAAATTGTAGTGGGTAACAACCACATATGTTTCAGCTTGACAGGAGCAGGGAACAACCGAAAACAGAAGAAGCAGATTGACTTCTGGGAGGATTCAGAATAGTCAGTTCCTCCAAACCAAAGTGAAATGTGCATTTTTTATTTTTTTTTTTGCTGAAAAGTGCCCATTTCATCCAAGAACAGAGTGTTATAGCAGTTAACCAACTTTTGGTCATTTAGTAATGCTTCAAATTCCAAGAGAAAACTCCAAAAAATAACTTGGGTACCTGCAAGTTCATCTTTCTTCTACATGCTCCTTTGAAAACTAATGGTCAATTATAAATCTCTGCTTCTAGAGAGTGAAACTGGAGTCAGGAAAAAGGGTGAGAATTCCTTTTGTGGTCTCCCCTATGGTACTCTTGCAGGCACTGACAATAAGCCTGTGTTCTGCTCGCTCACAAGATAGTGAGTCACCGTATTTCCATTTATGCAGAAGATATCTGCACCTTGTGTGCACTGTTCAGCTGGGATGGAGAGCAGTTCAGAATCACTGATGTAACGTGACTGCTGGCATTTCTTCTGTGGCATCCTCTGTCGAAATAGCACAGGCTGCCTGCGTTTCATGCCATCAAGTCACAAGATCCTCGTGCTCCTCTTAAAAGGTCTGTGCACTTTTTCAAGAGGATTTTCAGGACTGTAGACAGGGTGGTGGTGCTGCTTTAATGGTAATTTGGAGTACCAGCCCTGGCTGATCAGAGCTTCCCGGTATGCCCAGAGTGCATCAGCCTGTGTCCAGCGTTTGCAGGTGCAACGCTCAGTGGTACAAGGAGCCAGAGAGCAGAGTTTAATGTACTGTTTATCACTCCCAGGGCCAAATTTATTTTTATGTCTATCATCAGCTTCATAGACAACTGTCGTATCAAGCAGGCACTTGAGGCCCACAGAAATCACAGGGAGAGGTGAAGCTTGGCTCACTTCTATTTCTTTCTTTCTTTTTATTCGTTTCCTGGTTCATTTGTTTTGAAAGCAACTTCTAAATTGAAAACTGCAAATCAATCAGCAATTTGAGGAAACCAATGCCATCAAGAAAATATTATCTGTTTGGCAAACAATTTAATTTTCCATCTGATATGCATTAAAATAGTGTTTTTTAAAATTACCACTGTTTTCCTGCTACTTATAATAAAAATGGTTTGGAGACATCCTACACAACCCCTTCTGAAGCCTTCTACAAACTATTTGCATCAGGTTCCTCTGTACCCAACATATAACTTAATCCACTCATTCTCTCTCTTAGTGATTTCTCTGACACTACCCTCTTTATGCAACGCCAAAATCAGAAATTACGTAGTTGAGAAAGGATCACCTTTCTTGAAAATAATTTCCAGGGCCTATCTGGCAAAGTAAGGCATTGACAGCAAAAAATAATAGGAAACCACCAAGTGATTCCTTGTAAAACTCTTTTTGTGGATACGTTTGATGGTGACAGTAGCAGTATGTTCCTAAATGACAGCAACCAACCTTAGGATTTTGAGCACCCACAACTCAGATAACCTGCCCTCCTTGGGCAGAAGTACTGCTCCTTGAAAACAAAACCTCTAGTAATCAACATCAAATCATAGCCAAGGAAGCTCTCAGGCAAGCTTCTTTAGCCTGACAGGAGGCTGGGACAAATTCTCTAATGAATCACCCATGCCTCCTGAATGGCAGAAGTATATATTCTGCAGCATTTTTAATAGATAATCTGCAACTAATACACATGAAAATGAAGTAATAATGAGAAAGAAATAAGAAAATAAAAAGAACTCTAAATCACTACAAAGAAGCAAGCACTTAAATTCTAGCCAACACACATTTTGTTTAGGTTACTGTTACTACTGATATTTATCCTTTTTGGAAGTCAAGATACTTTTTGATCAAAGTGCCAAAGCCTAGAAATACTCCTTTTTCTTTATCCAAAGCTGTCATGTTTGTGACCTTGTAAGTACTTGGCTATGTCAATTAGTGCTTCAAAAATGCTGCCTTTCATCTTCAAATGGAGCCAGGCCTAGAAACTGGCCAGACCTCTGAGCTCTTTCAACAGATGATAAACACATTGCGAGTCAAAAAATCCAAGCAGCTTTTTATGACTTTACAGATTAATTAGCATGCCAGGGCTTGAGGACCAATTTCAGTCCAATAAAGTATCTGCAAAAGTTGACAAACTAAAACACATTTTGTATGTTACAATTTCTACACTATTAAAAATATGTGAAAATACATCTGAGAAAAAAACACTAAAATAAGATGGTAAGTGGAAGTGACAGATCATCAGCACAATTTGAACCCTCTCTAGGGCCATGGATCATTAAGAATACAGTTGCTGTTTGTTTGACTGTTTTCTAGCCTTCTACAGAAGAACTTGAAAACTGCCCAAAGTGTCTCTCCAGTTTGGAGGAAGAACTTGTTCCTCTACTTTAAGGCTTTCAACACATCAGTTTTGGAATCCACCACTGATCTCACTTTCCTCTCGTCCCTTGGTGGTGCAATTACTTCCTACCAGTTGTAACTTTTTCGTAGTATTATTACTTTAGCAGAAGTCATTGCTGAGTTCAATGGAGAGAGATTTTTGTTCCATTTGTAATTAGCAAAAAGAAAAAAAAGTCTCCTGGGAGTCAACGATCAAAGCTCTGTGTTTCCTCCTCTCATTCCTGGTACAAGCTCTGTCCGTTTCTCAAAAGCAAATCACGAAATTATTTGAGGATACCAGGAGGATACTGCAACAATATGTTTTTGTGGTGAACTCTGCTGGTTTCACCCTAGCTGGGCTGGTGCGATGGCACGTCATCGCCCATGTCATACACTTTGGATGTCTTTCATTGCTTGCAGACTTCCTACAGAAAGCACAGTCTGGAAGCTGCACTCCAGTTAAACAGTGTGCCACCCCAAAAGGTAAATCGTGCAAAGCTTATTGAACTTTCAAACTTAGGGAACCAAGAGAACGTGATTTGGGTGCCAGGGAAAACTTGTCCTTGTCTTCTGTTACAAACCATCAAGTGTTACATACTGTGGGCATTGCTCTGATTTCCTATGCATTCATGTAATATTCTCCCCTAATTACAGCTTCATATACACCAGATGACTCTGTGTAAGTGGGAATGGGTTTGCATCTCATTTACCAATGAAATTGAACATTACTTTATTTTAAAAATTTATACATAGGTAAAAATATTCTTCTGGAAAAAAAACCAGTTGCACTATTTGACATCCAGCAACTGACGCCTCACTTATCATCACAGCAATTTGCCCAAAGATCCTCCTCCATCATGAGGACCTTTAACACAGCTTTTGCCATTCTTCCACTTGGACTGCTACATCGTGTCCAGATCAAAGAATTGACAGGCTCCTATCTGAAATGGTGACAAAAATACACCAGCTATCAATATAAACCCTCAGGGGAGTGGAAGAGTAGCTCTGCACACAGCAGCTGGAAGAGCCAATCCTATATACTTCATCACTGCATGTTTTGACTGTTTTCTAGCAACTGTTGTATTCCAATATTTATAATCTCTCTCTTTATGCAAGCCTCTTATGTTTTATAATAAAAAGAGTACATAAATTTCAGTTACCGTTGCAGAGCAAATTGTTGTATGTAATTAGTCATGTACAACATAAGGCGTAACTTGAAAAACAATTCCTGTTTATTTTTCCTCTGCTTAATCAATATTTTAAATATTTGCAGAAGCCATACACCAGCTTAGCAAATCTTAACCTCAGAAGCGAGAGAAAGAAAACAGACAACACAAATTCTGCAATGTACAGCAAATCGTCTGTGTATAATACACTGCTGTTGAGGGAACTAGATTTTTTTGGACCGTAAAGGAAAGTGGCATAAAACATTTTACTTCTGTGCTGTTCCACTTTATTCCTTTTTACTGTGCATTCCTCAGCCATACTGACTTGTTTTTCCTTTAACATAAGAATTCTCTTCCCTCCCCACGCATTTTTTAATGCTATTTAGTTGCAGTGATGCACAGAGACAAAGACAGTGGGGGCGATTTTTTCCCCTTCAATCCTTGCCTGATTTCCCAGAGAGGTTAACAAACGCTTTGCCATCTCCATCTTCTCTCCCACTTCATAACTGTGGCTAACCACAGCGGGATCAAAACTACAGTAGCAACAACACACAAGTCTTAAATGCTACAGGGGTACTGTAAGTAGAGGAGGCCAGGATCACATCTTAGTTTTGCTATTTAAAGACAAAACTATATAGTTATCCCTGAGCTCAACTAGAGAAAATCTTATCAAAACTGAAGACTGGCATTTTTGTAAAATTTGTCATAGGTTTAACCTTGAGAATAACAAATCATTAAGTGTGTAGGGGCTTAAGAATCAATTTATGTTCTAAACAAAGGGTTTTTAAAATTAAGGTTGGAAAAAAAAATCAGATCTCGCCTGGTGTTGCACAGATTCTGTTGATGTATCAATCTTTTCAGGCATTTAAAAATAATATAGAGATGATAAAAGTAAATGTTCTATAACCAAAAAAGTCTTGGTAATAAAATTTCAAATTACAGTCCATGACAACACTTCTAAATTGAAGTTGTGATACAGGAGCTTTGATGGAGAAAATTGTACAAGTAACTCGCAAAGTAATTTGGAAAAGCAACAAAGAATGAAGGTGCTGCTGAGATGAACAGAAAACATAGCTGGAGTGGTGTGCAGCATCCTTAAATGAATTTTAGACTGTTTTGTTGCCAATATCTTAAGCAGTGCTGCAGCGTTATATGGATTTCTTTGATAGCTTCCTTCTACCAACAAATAATCTCACTGCAGGAAAAAAAAAAAACAACCCCAAAACCCCACCGCCCACAGACAAACCCAAACCTGAGCTCAACCATCATACATGACTGGGCTTGGAGAGTGACAAACTGATCCCAACGCAGCAGCCTGATGGCAGGAATTGCACTCTCCTATCGACTACCTCAGGTATTCAAGGGGCTGCGGAAGTATCTCCAACGAAGGACTCATCTCTTCAAACTGTGCTGACTCTGGGTGCTGGTCTGTGGCCCAATGCTTTGGATACAGCACCAGGAAAGAAAAGCCACATTGAGTAAAAGGGCTGGAACTTTGCTCACAGTGGCACAGAATGAGCAGGAAAACCAATAATCACTACCTCCAAGTGCCTCAGTTTCCCTACCGGTATAATGGGAGTGCAACTTTAAACTATTTCTTAAAGGTTGTTGATGTTTAAATAGTTTTTCTGATGTCTTCTGGCAGCCTCTGATGAAATGGGTTACAGCAGTGCAAAGTATCATCATCGCCATTTTGTTCAGCAAAAAATAAAGCTCAGGAAAATACAGCTTTTTTGTTTAAATAACTCAGACCAAACAGACGTAACCACTTAAATGTGGCAGATCCACTAAGTGTGATTTGTACCAAAGCATCTGTGGTAAGAAGGTTACAGGTACGCTTTGAGAATAAATTTCAAAGGTCTGCAAAGTATAATTACTTCTAAAGTTCTCCTACACATTAATAATTAGTAATAAAATCCTTCTAAAGCCCTCCACAGAAAGATGTAAAAAGCTCTTCCAGAAGCATAAAAATACAGACCAAACCCAACCCCCTCATAGTTGGTATTATATATCTTAAGCTTCACCCTGAAGATGGTTTCACCTCTCTCCAACAGTTAATTTGATCAATTTTTTCTCTTCTTTCCAATGCTTTTTCTGTTCATATCACATAACTCGAGGTGAAGTCTTTAATCTTACATAAATCTCCATAATAATTTAAAGACCAAATGGTTCAGCCAGATTAGATAGTCTAGTGGTCCTTAAAACCATTTATCTATGAATTCCCTGACCAGTTCTATCACCAACACAGCAAGTTTCACAGTCCAGTTACATGTCAGAGAGAATCACAGAATCGTAGAACCATACTAGTTGGAAAAGACCTTTAAGATCATGGAGTCCAAGCATTAACCTATCACTACCAATTCCATCTCTAAACCATGTCCCGTGTCCCTCAGCCCCTCATCTACCTGTCTTTTGAATTCCACCAGGGAAGGTGAACCCACCACCCCCCTGGGCAGCCTGTTCCAATGCTTGGCTACCCTTTCTGTGAAGAAATTTTTCCTAATATCTAACTTAAATCTCCCCTGGTGCAACTTGAGGCCATTTCCTCTCATTCTGCCACCCATTACCCAGCAGAAGAGACCAATTCTCACCTCTCTACAACCTCCCTTCAGGTAGTTGTAGAGAGTGAGAAGGTCTCCCCTCAGCCTCCTTTTCTCCAGACTAAACAACCCCAGTTCCCTCAGCCACTCCTCATAAGA
This sequence comes from Antrostomus carolinensis, assembly GCF_000700745.2. Classification (NCBI taxonomy): domain Eukaryota; kingdom Metazoa; phylum Chordata; class Aves; order Caprimulgiformes; family Caprimulgidae; genus Antrostomus; species Antrostomus carolinensis. The sequence goes on along the minus strand of NW_010304340.1, from coordinate 107,743 downwards.
CTTGTTCTCTAAGCCCTTCCCCAGCTTTTTTGCCCTTCTCTGGACATGCTCCAGAGCCTCCATGTCCTTCTTGTACTGGGGGGCCGAGAACTGGACAGAGTACTTGAGGTGCGGTCTCACCAATGGGGAAGGATGACTTCCCTGGTCCTGCTGGCCACATTATTTCTGATAGAGGCCAGGATGTCATTGTCCTTGGCCACCTGAGCACACTGCTGGCTCATGTTCAGCTGGCTGTCGATCAACACTCACAGGTCCTTTTCCACTGGGCAGCTGTCCAGCCACTCCACCCCAAGCCCCTAGTTTTGCATGGGGTTGTTGTGACCCAAGTGCAGGACCCAGCACTTGGTCTTATTGAACTTCATGCCATTGGCCTCAGGCCATTGATCCAGCCTGTCCAGGTCCCTCTGCAAAGCTTTCCTACCCTCTGGCAGATCCGCCCAACTTGGTATCATCTGTGAACTTACTGAGCCCTCACCCCATCGATCCAGCCTGTCCAGATCCTTCTGCAAAGCTTTCCTAACCTCTGGCAGATCAACACTGCCGCCCAACTTGGTATCATCTGTGAACTTACTGAGGGTGCACTCGATGCCCTCATCTAGATCATTGATAAATATATTAAACAGAACTGGCCCCAAAACTGATCCCTGGGGAACACCACTTGTGACTGGGCACCAATTGGACTTAACTCCATTCACCGCAACTCTTTGGGTTGAACTCATCCAGCCAGTTCTTTACCCAGCGACAAGTATGCTCATCCAAGCCATGAGTGGCCAGTTTCTCCAGTAGAATGCTGTGGGAAACAGTGTCAAAGGTTTTACTAAAGTCTAAGTACACCACATTCGCAGGCCTCATCCACTAAGCATATCACCCTGTCACAGAAGGAGATCAGGTTAGTCAGGAAAGACCTGCCTTTCATAAACCCATGTTGACTGGGCCTGATCCCCTGGTTGTCCTGCATGTGATGCGTGATGGCAGTCAGGATATCCTGCTCCATCACCTTGCCTGGCACCTATGTGAGACTGACAGGCCTGTAGTTACTTGGATCGTCCTTCCGGCCCTTCTTGTAGATGGGCGTCACATTGGCCAGCTTCCAGTCATCCGGAACCTTCCCGTTTTGCCAGGGCAGCTGATAAATGATGGAGAGTGGCTTGGTGAGCACTTCCACCAGTCCCTCAGTACCCTGGGGTGGATACCATCTGGCCCCATAGACTTATGGATGTCTAAGTGGTGCAATAAATAGAAAAGATTTTTTTTCCTCCATTTCGCATTTGTCACTTTGGGATTCAGTTAATCAGGAGCTGAAGGGCAGGAATATGACCAATGTCTGCCAGTACAGGTATCCAGAAGACAGAACTTGTCAAACAGACTTCACTTCAGTCTTTGACAAGATTATGACTCTGGTTGATAACATGTAACAGAGGATGAGGGCATGTATATGTATTTTTAATAACTATTGACTTAGCACTTTGGCAAAAAAGTCTGGAGTGATTATTAGCTGTGCAGACAGGGGAAAAGAGGAAGGGAGTGGTTTTACCACCGTGCAAGGGAACAGTGAGTCTGATGCTGAAAGGATGCCGACGGTTTTGGTACCTGTATTTTCAAAGGTCAATGAAGAATGGAGTGGATGCAAAAAGTACACAGTTATTTGAAGGTTACCAAAACTCGTGAAGAGCAGGAAACTAGAGGAACCAAGGACCAAAAGTTTGAAGACAGACTAAATGTTTTATATATACATATATGTAAAAAAAAAAAAAAAAAGAAACAAACTTTTAACTGGGAGGATATTAGTAGGAACACAAAATTAAGGGAGATGGACAGTTGGCCCCTATGCTTTGAGATCTTCAAACCATCTCAGGAAGATAGGCTAAAGTTAAAACTGGTAACTGGATGACACTGAGTCCTTTCTGCCCTCAACCTGGAGGAAAATCCCTGGCTGTACACATATCCTTCAACAATGAGACAAGGAAAACAAGGTTATCAATCTTCTTGTCCATAACACCATGGTTACTTTCCTTATTCACCATGTCACCTCTTATGTGGGGCACAAGTGCCACTGAGTTTAATGACATCTCGCATAATATTGGGAAAGGTTCAGACTGCAGAAGATCAGCTCAGCAACCAAATATACTGCTCCCAACCACAAAACAGAACTAGAAAATGCAGATTAAGATGACACCTGCACCCCATGAGATGGTACTCCATAAAAATGCTCACAAAAAGGCTGCAGAAGGTAGACTGTGAACTCTCCACAACTCAAGGCAACTTGGCACATTCTTTTTTTTTAAATAAACCAAGCAACCATGTTATTCTTCTGACTTGTGATTTCCTCATTATACAGATTAATTTTTTATGCCTAACCGATAGCTGGATTCTACAAGGGAAAAGCCCTGCCTGGTTACATTGAGAACCACAAGTGTACATCTGCTGTGTGTGAAGGAGAGAGATGGAGTCAGGCAGGGCGAACATGAGTATGTATGAGCACCTCATGTTTTTTTTCTGACACCGTTCCACATCATTAGTTGGAAGCTTGTTAGGCACCATACCCTTACATCTCTGTCCATCCTACCTATGCCATCTCTTTCAAAGTTTTTTCCTCTTTAGTACACACAGTTTTGAATTTTTAACACTGTTATCTGATTCTCAGCAGAAGAGGCTGTGGCAAAGACTGTGTGCATTTTTACACATTTATTTTATGGGAGATTACACAGCTGATTAACAGTTCTCAGAATAAAAAGTGTCCCATGTTACTTCCATTCTTGTCTATTTACTGCTTTTGATCTATTCATGCCAAAACATTCTTACTAATGAAAGTCATCAGAAAATTGTCTAATAAGGTAATTTAGAAGACAGTTCACATTGACCATATGATCAAAAGGCATTTAACTTGCTTTCCTGCCTCCTCTCCCCCAATAAACACATGGTTTACTGGCACCGCTATGCTTCAAAATGGTTTTGAACATCTGGGACAAGGGTTGATCAGCTCCAGACAATCGTTGGACTCTAAGCAGACCCAGGAACAAAGGTCATGATAAATGAAACTACTGCTTTGGCTCCAAAATTGCCTCAATCTTCTCCAGACAAAGCGTGATTGAAATGCATGTATCTGTGGATAGCATCTGGAGAACTTGAAATATGTTTTGATCAGAATCCGACTGGCCTCTTTCAGATAAAAATAATTTGAAGATGCCATGGAAAATTTTTAAAACCAATCACATTGTAAACTTCAGCCTAATGTTTCCTTCTGCAGCATTGACCTTGTTTTTCTACAGTGTGAAAAAAAATCAGTATAATAATGGTACTGCAGTAAAATTTCAGCTTGCTCTTGGCTTACTTTAAATAACTTTATTGTCTCCTTTCCCCCTGTCTGCGTCTGCTGTATTTGGCACTTGCATTTATTAAAATGAAACCAAGTTGAAAGAAAATGTTAAATATCATAAAAAGAAAATCAGCAGTGCTTCTGGCTCACTTTGCTAATGCTGTGGTCACCTTTACAATTTGCCAGGGTTTTCTGTTCCCCAGCTGTTCTACCTGAATTTGCATGCAGAAAGAAACCCCAACTTTCTACTGGAATAATAACTTGTACTTTGCAGATTTAAAAGAGCTAAATGTTTAAAAAAACCAAGCAAAAGTCACCCTCTTCCCTCCAATTATATATTAGAACAAAAAAGCCCAACGGTTTACTAGTGATTTCAATTCTTTGATGCTTAACATTTTCTTACTCCTTAGTGTGCATTTCTGCACAAATGAGAGAGCCTGGTTATAGCAGTCCCACTGTTACACTGCAATCTGCACTAAGAACAAGGCTTTGAAAACCTTATAGGAAAGTACCATCTAAAGAGAAGAAAAAACACCATTCAGCCAAAATAATGCCCTTTGGTCACTTCACACTCCCTCTGGATGAAAACCACATCCACTTGTTGTCAACTACAGCTCTGACTTGGTCAACAGACAAGAAGAGCATTCCCAAAAGCAGAAGTGGGAATCACACGTTCCAGGGAAAGCAACGAAAGCCCAAATGTAGGCAGTGCTGAAAGGAAAGAAGCATTCGTTCTGCTCAGTCTTGGGCCTCTCAGGAGCATGGGAACCCTCAGTCTTGGAGCAAGAACGACCTACTGTAGCGTATGCACAACACACAAAAGGATAAAAAGACATAGGCTGCCTGTAGAAAATCTTTTTCCTCCTCTTGGCTATACCATGAACACAGATTTTGCAAAGGGCCAGATGATGCTCCACCTCTAATGTCCCCTCAACACATCAACCCCAGAAAAAAAAAAAAAAAAAAAAAAAAAAAAAAAAAAAGAAAAGCTAAATTCTTACTTTGGTAGTTGAAGCTGGAGATGAGTTAGCCACCAGGCTCGTGATCACATCACTGTTGACGGTGGTGCAAGCGGCGGTGGCTGGGGTGGGGAGCCGGGAGGGGACGATGGGCAGGGGCAGCAGCCCAGGGCGGTTGTTGCTGTTGGTGCTCACGACGCTGCTGCAGTTGGTGCTGCTGACGTGATTGCCGTTGGAGCTCCAATCCCGGCGATCCCACCCGGCCCGATAATCTCTTTCAAACCGGCTGTGGTGCCGTGACATCTCGATGAAGGGCAGCTTCTTCTCAAAGGGAACTCGAGAGCTTGCTTGAAAGATTAAAACCAGAGAGGTGTTAGGAATAAGGTCCCATCACAGCTATTGTACTCTGTAATCACCACCACAAGTCCCTGCCATACCTCCTCTGATTTAGAGCACTTTTCCCCCCTTTTCCCAGCTAAACATCAGGAAGAAGTAGGAAATGTTAATCTAGAACACAAATGAGACAGTTTGGACAACTACAACTACGCAGTAGAAACACCAGTCCCTCAGACCCAAACACCATCTGTCCAAACTCTCCAGCAGAATAACAAGTAACAGCATCATAAAAAGCTAAGTTAGAAGCAAATCCTCATTCAAATCTTCTGAGAGCAGAAAAATGTTTCCCACAGCTCCACCTTGCAGTTTTCCTCAGTAGCCTTCAGATCATTTCTGTGGCTCTTTTATGCACCTGATGCATGACCAAATATTAATCCTAAAGATCAGAAGGAGAAAAAATCTACCTGCTAAGTCTGTACAATACTTCTCTATTTTTAAAGCTGAATATTGCTTTATGCAGCCTCCTCCCCTCCTTTTTGCTAGACGTCCTCACTGGAAGCTCCTACAAGAATGCTTCACCCTGGGACGCCTGAGATCTCCACAGCGTGGCTACTCTCCAGGGCAGGCCAATGTGTCCTGACTCCTTCCATGCTTCTGGCTAGACTTAAAACACTTAACATTCCCAAAATGATCAAATAACCAAGTCGCTTTGTGTGATCATCCCATTCTTATCATTACTAACTTCCTCAGTCTTTGTTATCCACAGATTTTATCTGCCAGGAGCAAGATGTCTGAACACTAATGTTGTGAGTTGAGACTCCCAACATCTCATCCTAGTTCTGATAATTATATGTTACGTAGCCTAGAGTGGTTACTTAAGTCTTCCTGTCAAGGTCTCCTAACCTGCAGGATGGTGGCAATAACGCTATTTTCCCAGCTGAGTTCAGAGTAAGTGAAAGCTTACAGCATTTGGAATTGAAGAAAAGTACAAATAAATGCTAAATATATTTATTGCCATAAATAAATAATGAGTATCTAGGTCACTGCAGCATCTGATTTATTTTATTTGCATCACACGATCCAGTAAGTTCTTTGTAATAATAACACCAGATCAGTTGAAGCAATTTTGTTTCACAAATTCTTACATACAAAAATGGACAGTGAAAATATCTGCTTATAATGGTTGAGGAGGGAGCTGGAACCAAACTCACCCAGAAACTTAAAGATAAGAAACTACTTAAGAGAGATACTACTTAAAAGCAGTATAAAACAGTGCGCCTATCAAAAATGTTAGTTATTCACTTGGTAGAAATTAAAAAAAAAAAGGCAAACAAACCCAACTATTATGACTAAATAATTAAAGGTTCAGCTGGTTCACCAGAGAGCTACTAGCTTGAGATAAAGAAAACTCTTCCTCAGTTAAAAATTCAATAATATAAATGTGTATGAAAAAAAAAATAAAAAATCCCTCCCACAGTCATTATCTTCAACAAAAGGCTGAACCAAATCTCCCATGAAACTGCATTTGTGATGCTATATTGCCCCTCTACAGGAGTGAGCACCTCCAGCAAGAACATATATTAGAGACCACATAGCAATGTTGTAGATGCTGACCACAAAATTAGCATTCTTCTTAACTGAACAGAGACAGCTGTTTTTACTCCAGTAGGATCTGATGCAAGATTTGACCTGATGATTTTATGGCTGAAGATTCACTGACATTTACTTATATTCTTCTTTCTTGTATTTTTGTGGCCATGTGACACTTTTAATTCAGAAAGCTCAGTTCATATTTTCTAGAGGACCATACGGAAATGACAGCTATACCATGAACACAACAAAACCCAGAAACACAAGTGCTGTGCTGTAGTGAAAACAGAAACTTTTGTTTTAGTAGATGTGAAGAAAGCAAGTTTTTCCCCTAGTAGCAGCTATCTCAGAATAAAATCAGGACCTAAAGATAGCATCTTTAAAGGTTAGGAATTCCACAGATATAAACCCTCTTCCTTTTGTTGTAGAAACTTTTTGCAAAACCAGGCAAAAAGGAAGACTGTAAACCGCAAGCTACAATTTCAAAACATCCTTTATTATTCCTTGCCTTTGGAAAAGTTTCATTTTAGAACTGCACAGTCTCCACCACTGTATGAAGCTATCTTTTTTTTGACTCTTTGGATGGTGGCTGTCAAGTGAATGCCCCTCTCCTTCCCAGCTCGAGGATCTCCATTAGCTGTATTAGTGTACTTCTTGACAAGGCAACCAGAGAGAACCAAATCGCATATCCCCCACCCACCCACACACTTGAGTATATCTGACATTTAATTCAGCGGAGAGCAGAGGCACACATCCACATAAGTCAATAGCTAGCAGTTTTTTGCCACATGATCCAAGACACCATGCCCCCAGCAATTCTACTATCAGATGAGACTGACAGGCAATTACGTCAATAACAAGCAGGAAAAAAGCCTGTGACTAAGCCTCACATTAAGAAGTTTACTTAAAACCCACCACTCTCTTCACAAACCAATTCACTTCTTTGTCCAGCTACTGTATTTCATTCTATTTCCAATAAAAATTAAAAGCCAGGGCTGGGCTGAACATGATGTTTTGTAATATGCATTGCAATAAATATACACTGTGTGTTTCAACATGTCATCTTTGGGTACAAAGATATTTGACAGCAACAAGATGTGCAGAAAAACTGGAGGGGATAACTATCTAATAAATGAGTATTCGACCGCTAGTGCTTGCTATTAATTGTTTAAAATTAGAAACAATATAAAATGTTCTCATAAATAGCTGCTGGGTGAGGTAAGAAATGGTTTGTGAACAGGCTAGCTAATTTTTAAATGTATTTTTGGATCCAGAGTTTATGCTTTGTCTAGACTATTTTCGTCAAGGATCATAATCATAATAATAATGCTTTAAACATATTTTGTACTCATCAGAAAAACTTCTCCAACAAAGTGTGTCCCGAGCCAAGCATAATCATCACATTCCTCTGCACAGAACTTGACACAGGGCAGCATAAACCATCTTGAGAAATGTCAGTGACAGAGGCCAGTGGAAACCACACATGAACAGCAAAGAGCACAGCAGTCACTGTAATCAAAGAGAAGTGTGAGCATTTTCATCCTAATCCAGTCGTTACCGGTTCCAAAAGACCCAATTTTAGTTTTAAAATTTCCAGACATGGATTCTTTTGGATTTTTTTTTTTTTTTTTAAGAATAAATGACCAAAAAACCCCTTTCTGTTGGAGAGACAGGCAGAAAGAGAAAGATCAATACCTAATAGTTAGAAACACCAATATCAATACCTACAAGTTAATGTTTGCCCTTTTAAGGGAAGTTTTCCTCAACATTTATAAGGACACATTTTTCTCTTAAATAGCTTTAGGTCCCTCTAAACAGCACTAAGGAAAAGAAAGAAGGTTTTTACCTCGTTTTTCAGACTTGGGGAATTCCCAGTGCTGTCCGCATGGAAGTCACCACCCCAGCTAAGCCTTGGCTAATTATAAATCTATCAACCTCAGTTTTGGGGATGATGTTTCAGCTAGCTCAAAGCTTCCTTCAAAGTCAGTTCTCAAGCAGATAAGCTTAAAGCTATCTCAGATACATCTACCATACACCAGAGCCATAAAACGGCAATGTAGACATAGCCAGCATTAGAAAGAACATATGATTTGTGTATCTCAGAATAGAAGTCCATGAGGAGGCATACTGCATGCTGTTACTGCTGAAAATCACTCTGTACAGATAATTCAGCTGACATACTATCTTGTGAAGGTGGTAAAGTCAATGAGACAGGCCTTCCCCCACTCTCTACTCAAGACGTAATCACTGGAGTAGCCGGGTGTCTTTAATCTCGACTAGAAAGGAAACGTGTGTTCCTGTTTGTCACATAGAATCAAAGGATTTTATTGTGCAGCCAAAAGGAACAAAAACTCTCTTAGAGGGAAAAAAAAACAACCCACCTTACTAAAGAGAGAGAGGAGGAGAGGGAGAAACCCATGGTTGTTACTGGATGAACTGATAAATTCAGAGCAAAAAAGAGATCAAATTGGTATTAAGGGAGAGCTGTGGAAAAGGCTATAAGCTAAAGCAGAGAGATCGAGCAACCAGAGGAAAATAAAAATCCCATGACAAATCTGTAACGAGATTTAGTGATATGGCAAAGCAAATAAAATGCCTATCTCGGTCCCCAAAGACTGCATGGCTGTGTACATGTTGTAAAAATCGTGCCAAAACATAGACAGCCCTCTCAGTCTCAGAGAAGGGTTATGGAAAGTACTCTGGAGCCAGGCACGAGGATTATACGTGCACCCAACCCTTTAATCCATAATTTACTTTCACAGCTATACGAGCCTGGGAGGGTAGAACAAGGAAGGGTAACAGAGCAATGAAACAACACTGAACGCCCTTCTGAGGAATGGGACAGGCATCTCTCCTAGCCCTCCAAGGCCAAAATATGCAATGCAGCAGGTAAGGAATACCAGAAAAATAAGTGACTTGAAATCTATCGCTCTGGAGGGAAAATAAAATGTGAGAGTACCCCTGCTACAGAAAATATTTTTTTCTATGACCAGGAGTTTTAGAAATGCCTTATAAGAGCAGTTTGCTCAACAATAACATTTGAGAAAGTTTTTCAGCAAAACATGAGCGTCTTTGGGACTAAAATGTGGGGCACTTACACAGATGACCACATCCAGCCTCCAAATTTACCCAAAACACTTCAGCCATTTGGAAATCCTCCTACCTTCTTAGTTTAAAACCACCTTCCTCCTGGTACTCATTTTTCACCACATCTCTTACGCAAGCTCATTTGTTCCTTGTTTCCACAGCTTCCACACACATACACAGAGGCAAGAAAAAGACCAGAGGCATTTGAGATAGCAGCGTGCTAACTACAGGCCTCTTACCAGGTTCAAACAGATCATTGCTGCAGATTTATTACACTTAAGTGATTAACATTTCATTTTATGCTCGATACATTTAAACACAGCCCTTCTTCCCACAAGCCCAAAGCACTCACTGTTCTGCAGAAAAAAATATTTCCTATTCATGGTCTTCTAAATGACAGTCCAGCTTGAGCCTTAGAGTAGCCTTTTCTCTGCTCTCCATGCTTATCTAGTCAAGGTCTCCTTAAAACGCCTGTCCTCACAGATATAAATATAAGGAAAAACAGGCTTTCAGCCAGTCTGCAGCTAGAGAATCAGGTTTCTTAGACTATTAGTCAACTTCATTAAGTGACTTCAAAAATAAAGGTCAACCTTTTAATTTAAATTTTTCCTGGATAAGCACTTGTTTCTAAATTTACCTTTTAAATAATAACATTAGAGAAATATGATAGGCAAGAGAGGTTGGGAGACAGAGCAACGGAAGTAGATACATGGTCATTAGGGAAATGGAAGAAAGAAGAGAGAAAGAGTTTGAAACATTAAAATAAGCAGCTAAATAGCCTTATGTGTTTTCAGACTAGATGAATGGAAGCACGGATAAAACAGTCTATTAGAGAGCTTCAAAAGCAGTTAAGTGCATGTAAAGCCCAAGTATTTTATGAGATCCATACCAAAAAAAAGATGAGGAAGAAGAGAGAGATTTGCTGTAATCAGATCTAGCATGAAGAACTGTAACTGATAAAGAAGAAGATGTCTAAGTACCTAAGCATAAATGATTTCAGATATATGCTGCAGGGAAAATGTTACTGAATGCAGTTTTATCAGCGCACACTGACAAAACAACCCCTTCCTGAGGCACAGGATTGAAGACATTATTTATGTATATGGCACCAAAATCACATTGAAATATAGCAAAGTTACCGTAAATTCTAGATATAACTCAATAGGAAGGTCATATATGTATAAATGCTACACACATGTAAACATGCCTTTAAGAAAATCTTACAAATAAAACAGGTAGACCTGGCAGCTTCAGGAGCTACTCTTCACTTCAAAAGAGTGACTAACAGAATGTTTTATTTGACCTCGACATTATTTATAACCTACAAAGACTTTCTTAGACACTTATGGACTCAGTGTTATAAGCCTACATGGATCTGACTAATCCATTTTCACAATTTTTACTTCACTTCTTTTTTTCCATTTGGGTGACTTCATTGAAAGACTTCTTTGTTAGACGAAGGCAGTCGGAATCCAATCAAGAGATTCTGTAAAGCTCAACTACAAGCAGCTGTGTAGAAAGATAAGACTCAGAAATATTTGAGGGGCAAGGAAACAACTTTATTATCAAGCAAGGTCTACTTTTGTAAACCCCTGATTTAGTCTTGTAAACAGCTGTAAAGCACTTCTAAAATCCAAGACAAGGCAGAGAGACTTGAGCTGCTTTGCTACAATCAGATGTTAAAAAAAAAAGGAAGAAAAAAACCCCCAAATCCTAACCCTGTAAGTGATAAAGGAGCAGTAGATTTAAGAGATTATATAGGATTTAATTTTCCAAATATATGCTGGAGGAAGCAATACTTTAGGACAGAGAAAAAAAAAATTCAGAGCAGTAACACAACTGTGTCTTCTCCGTATAGAGTTCACTATGCAAGAAGCACAAATGAGACTTTTGTTTCTCTGTCTCAAAATAGTGTAGAAAAGTGTCTACACTTATTATTTCTGACTACTTAAGACGGATATGGAAATTGTCTCTTTGGATAATTAAAAAGCTAAACTTCACTATCCAACTGAAGAAAAAAAAAAAAAACCCCAACAAAAAAACCCCAACAAACCAGCCACAATGAGAGTGAAACCACACCTTACCAGGACGGTTTCTTTCTTTCCAAGTTGGGAGAATATGATCTTCCTAAATAAGGAGTTACTAAAATATCTGTATCTGTATGTTTTATCACTAAGCTTCTTCAAAATTTATCTTCAATATGATCATTTCCTATATTTTTTTCATTTGCTTTCAAATGCTAATTGCTTTAAAACCTGAGTGGAGTAGATAACACATCCTCTAATTCACTGATCATGAGCATTGGTAGGGTGAGAGAAATTCACAGAGGTCTAACGGTGTCTGTGGTCCTGCT
>NW_010304340.1:84309-96075 GCF_000700745.2 Antrostomus carolinensis | reverse complement strand
AGAGCGGTCCCATCTTGAACCCTGCTGCATGCCAAATTTGGACACGCACAAAGTTATGGGGTTTACATCAGGTGCAGAGGTTTCCTTCTGAGGAAGCCCCCCATGATCCAAGTGATAAAGGAGCAGTAGATTTAAGAGATCCTGTAGGATTTAATTTTTTACATAGGACTATTTTGGAAGGCCTTCATACACATCCTCAGATGCACTTATTGTCAATTATAAATTGATAGAAAATATGTCAAAATATAGTGGTCTGCGATATGTGTCTGAAGAAAATTCCTAACTCCATTCTTGTCTCTTCAGACTTTTATCAGCAAGATATCCCACTTGATCTGGTTCTCCCCCTTGGCTTGTTGCAAACAACCCCCTCAAAAGCTCAGAGCAGAACTGGACCCTCACCACCATCCATTTGCAAAACTAAATTCTAGCTGCCATTTGCTGCAGATTCTTGGGCTTTCCAAAGTCCTTCTGCAGCAACACAACTGGAATTTTGCACAGCAGTTTTCTAAATGAAAATCCACTGGAACTCCATACAAAGGCATAATAACTTTCTCCTGGGTAGCCAGCACTGTCTGGAACCCAGCCTTGTTAAAAATGGGGAGAGAGAAAAACACAATGTTCCTCTGTAACACTCCTGCTTGCAAAACACTGCCCAAAACATTGACTTCCCTAATTAAATTATCTCATTAGCATGAAGAGTAAACAAAAGAAAACCAAATGCCAAAAGCTGCTATGTTAAAGGCCACTTCGTAGAGGGTTTGTGCAGAAAGACTCACACAGCAGAGCTGGTGGCCAGCAACCCAACTCCCAACACAGGGGCTGGCTGAATGTCCCTTGGTGGCCAGGGTCCAAAGATGCCTGCTGGGGAGAGGTAGAGGAGGGAAGACAGGGACACGGCTAGATTTCTTCTGGGGAAATGGACCATCTTCTCAAAATGCATTAAGTGGTTGCCAGCACCTGACATACCTAATCTTGCCTAAGACTTCATAGTTAATACAGCAGAAATGTAGAATAAGCTACTGTCAGCGTTGCCAAATGTAACAAATTAAATCTCACAAAATTTAATTAACAGGATCTTGGCTCTTTTGGGGCTTGTTTCTTGGGGGTGGGGCGGGGGGGAGGAGAAGGAAGGGACTACATCTTCAAATTACATTTGGACAAGGCAGGAGAAATCCCTTTTGACTTATTGCCATTCTCAATTTTTCCAGCCCTTGGGGAAGACTGATCAATCAGTCAAAACTGTTAGGGGAGAAAGTTCTCTGCCAAGGAAAGGGTTAAATGCAGCACATTTTACAGCAAAAGCTCTCTGGATCACCCATATTGCTGCAAAACTGTGTAATAAAGAAACTGTATTTTGAATTTTTCTCTTAGGATAATTTTGGTCATCCTGCCCCTGTCATTGTTCACATTTAAAAAGCTTCACCTAGCACCAGGGGAAGCAGTAAATTTTCTCTTCCAGGACTGATGCCCTCTGACCACACAGAGTTTTCTGACACATTTTGTTAAAAGGAGACATTTATCACTCCCCCAAATCAAGACTACATGTACAGTTACAGCATGAAACAGTCTGGGTTATAAAAAGAGCTTATTAGATGCAAAATGCCTCAGAAACAAACAAGAAACATTAAATGTATGGAACATGAGACTAGCACAGTCCATATCATCATGCATCCAAGCGCTTCAGAGATTTTAACATGATTTGCTTCACACTGAGGTAGGAAAATGCAGTTATCCCAATCCTGCAATAAGAAACTGAATTTCCAGAGACTATGCAAGAGCCTTACACCGAGGAGAATAACTACAGTTTTCCCAATTTCTGATGCCCTAAATACAGGACTGTTGCTAACCTCCACTCACACATCCTCAAAAGCTACCTTGGCTCTTCATTTAGGGAACCACATATATTCTTGTCACACTTTTAGAGGGCCTGGAAAGGGCCCTCTGTATATCTCCATGAGACATTTGTTTCCTTCATGGCACTGGTACCATTAATACCAGTACATCAGTACTGGGCACTCATTTCACTGGGTAGAAATACTGAGCTTGTAGCTCACCCATCAGACACTGAGGGCTTTCAAATCGAAATGTTCCCATCCTGGTGTGTATCACTGAAGTTGGACAGAGCCCACGTTACCTGTTCATTTGCAAGCACAGCTCATCACTCCTGTGTGGCCTAACCATGTTTCATAAAATGGATTGGTTTTATTCTTAGTTGGTGCAATTAAGTAACTATCACATCCACTTGCTATTTTTGTTTTGTTTTGAAAGGCGATGCTTCAAGAATTAGAGGGACAGTGCCATCATCCTAATGAATTAATACCACACCCAGTATCAAAGTTAACTGCTTCTCAGCTTGCTCCTGTGCCTTGTAAAAGCTATTCCTGTTATCACTTCTTCCACCACCCTTTCTTGCTTCTCACTTAAAATTGCCATCAGCGACTCTTGTTTTATCTTTCCAGCTGTCGGCTGAAGACTGTTTGCTGAATGCAGCAAATCAGCAACCTACCTTTTCTAGGCCAGAGGTCTGAAGCTTTTAATTAGCTGCTTTAGAAATAACATGATAAAATAAGAATCAGCTCATTTCTCAAAAGCATGAACCACTCACCATATACCTCTCAAGATATGTTAGGTGATGTAAAACCTTTAAAAATTACAGAGATAAATCAAATCGTGTTTGGTAAGCAGCCACGTAAATATGGATTTAAGGATACCAAGAACCTAGTTAAGAATATAGCTTTAAAATTCCCAGATTTGCAAGCACCAGTCAAAATGTTTGCATTTCCTCCTGAATAGCAATCATTCATTTTCATTTGGCCAAAGCTGTCAAAAACTCTATATGCAGTCTTGTAGTGAGATTCTATACATGCCAAATACCTGTATAGCAAACATCTGGCCTCGCTTCTGTTCCATGGATTTGCCAAAGCCTAAGTCCATCAGTTGTTTTTTTCCTGTGACTTTTTTTTTTTCCCTCTCTGCTGTGCCTCAGGTCATTTTTCTTAAAATGAAATCATTAAAGCAGGCAGAAAGAGCAGAGGAAGGAGGAGTAAGAAGAGGAGCTGTAGCATCTGAGTAATCTTCCAGTGGGACTAATTTTACTAAGTATTTGTGCTACTGCTACCAGTCAATCACTACAAGTATTATTGAGAAACAGAAAAAAAAACCCAAACCAAAACCAAAACTGCATTTAGCAAAGAATATTGGCACAGAAAGAAGGAAAAACACATATGCTTTTCTACAAACTAGAAGCTCAGTTTACTCAAATGTCCTCAATATCAATATAAAATGTATTAACATAAAAAAAATAACTTGCTGTTCCCTCATTTTGCATTCATTTTACATCCGTACTTCTCCGAGCAACGGATCCGAATGGTGCATTGCCTTCCCCTCAGGCCAAGTGTAATAAACAGGCAGGTGTAATATAAGGCTGTGGTGTCTCAGCTCTCCTCCCAGACAATTGATCTTCCAGGTCTACGGTGTAATTCAGTCTTGGTAGCTCCCTTCACAAGCCTTATTCCTGATCTGTCAATTACTTCAAATCAAATAGAATTAAAGTGTTATTTTTGTAAGGGGAGGGGGGGGTGATATTCACCAGTAACCAAAGTGAAACTAACAAACTAATTTTCCTTTACTGCCTTGGGCAAAATAGAAAAATTCAAGTCTATGAAAGAAAAACTGCAGCTGTTTCATCAGTCTGTTGCCCAAACTCGCTTGCAGTTTACCATCTTTAAATTCAGTTTTTGTTCACAGGACAATTCTGGAAACAGAACACAACAAAAAGAAAACAGCAAAAAAGGAAACAGCGAGGGTATATGACTCTGCAAGACAGAGCTGTGCAGCGTGAGCTTCCTGAGAGGAGGGGAATAGCACTCTCCTGTTCTTTAAAACAGACCATATTCCTCCTGCCAGTAGCAAATTTATCCAGTAGATGTCAACACCAGCAAAAAATATGTGTAAAGCCAACCTTAACAGCAACAGTAGTCACTTCAATTTACAGGAGTGCATCAGAGGATAGTTTAATATTTGGAAGCATCACAGACTTATTTACTACTGTCCCATCCCCCCCCGTCTTCCAGAACAGATACAGCCTGGCCCATCCGTCAATAAACACATGTGGAGCAAAATCATATCTTATTTGCTTTTAGAATAATTTTGTCTGGTTTTCTGGAAAATGGAAAAAGTGCTCACAAGCACGTGATTACTTTCAGATTAGATCAGAGGACATTTTTCAATGGAGGAGCAGGGTGGGCAAAATACTACGCGGTGGAAAGCGACTACTACCGGCAAAATCTTCATAGTTACTAAATATAATCTGAAGAAGTCTGTTCCCTTCTGACCTTTCACTGCATGGCTAAGCAATGCAATGATTTCATGGATTTTGCTCTTTCCTCAAGAAGCTTCTCAGTCTACAACAGTGACCTGAGACTCCCACGCCAACCCCGGGTCAACAGATACTTGTTGTTCCTGAAAGGTTTTTTTCTTTTTTGCAGCACACCAAGGGCAGTCTGTTCTAAGCCTTTTAGTGTTATTATCACTCAAAAGACTGAATTTGCTGACAAGTTTTAACCATGCAAAAAACCAAGGCCACTGCTGTTGACACTTTTAAATCTACTATTAAGATCTGACTGTTTGAACAGCTTGTGTGTAGAATCTGAAGTACAGATTTCTGTTTCCTTTTTGTTTATTTTTAGATAAACCTTGTGTTTCTACTCTGCAATGTTTGCGTTTGGCTGCTGAGCATGCAGTAATCACACACATTATATTCATTGCTTAGAGATACTTTGCATCACAGCCCATCAGGTTTTTTTGGATAGACGAAAAGAGAAGGGAAATAACAGATCATTCTGCTGATTGATTAATCTTTCCTCACATTGCCATTTCCCCATAAACATGAGGAGGAAAAGCAAAAGTATGTTGTGACATCTAATAGTGAGACATTGAAGCAAATCATTTTATTACTGCTACAAAACTTACTAAGGAGTTTGTTTTCACAGAGATCTAAAACATGGCAAGGAGACATAAATGAATATATTACAGAGACTTAGCACTTTGAGCAGAGTTATTCCTCACGTGTAAACCTTACAGCTCTTAGGAGAAGCACACATCCCACCTAACAGCAACCATGTAGTTGCAGCTTATTTAATCAGTTTGGTCAGAAATTCGGGCTCTTTCAGAAAGCAAAAACTGGGCAAAAGCTGAAATTGTGAATTACCATCATTTAAGCAATTTCAGGCATCAACAGAAGCGGCCACAGGAAGATCAGGCAAAGGTATCGCACTCCCAGTAAATCATCCTAACAGATGATGACATGTGAGAGAAGAAAGTCACAGCTCTGAACACTGGGGAAAGGCATCGAGTGCAAAATCCAGCCCCATGAGACACGAGGCACCAGCAGCACACCCCGCCTTGGGAAGCCCTGTCCTGCTCCACAGCTCTCGGTGCAGGCACGTACTGCCCAAGATGGAGCCGCAAATAGTTTGGAGATAAGACGCGTATCTTATGAGGCACGATGGAGTTTCGCAGCCTGGTATGAGCAATTCTTTTAATTACCGTCAACATTTTCTCTGAATCCCCATCTCAAAGAAGCAGTGGAAACTTTTGATTTGCTGTGACACCTTGATTACCGCGTGAATGAGTCACTGCATCATTTCTGTTAGTCTTACGAATTTATAGATTTTTAAGGCCAAAAAGCACAGGAGGCTGATACGATCGCTCTGCTCTGACGCTGTGAACAGCACAGCTCTCCTGCCTCATCCAGCAACCTGCCTGTCTAACAGAAACAGGGACTAGGGAAGCCATATGTAAAATTATAATGTATGGCTAAGCTTGCCCATAAACACCTGTAGAGTTCCTTCTCTCTCTCTCCCAAAAAAAAAAAAAAGAGTAAAATTATTGATTAAATGATGATGGCAATGAACTAACACACTTTTCTCATCAACATCTTTTGTCCCAGCAGTTTACTGAAGCAGGGGATGACAGAGGTGGTGTCTGCAGGAGAAGGTTGGGGCTCACAGCTGGTTGCAGGATGGCCTCACCACAGGGCACAGTTGAGCCCGTCAGCAAAACTGCTGGTGCCTCTGTGAAACCTTTCTAAGAAAGGGAAAAACCACTGGTCAGGCAGAGAGGAATACAGGAATATTTTCAAGGCCAGGTTGGATAAGGCTTTGAGCAGCCTGGTCCAGTGGAAGATGTCCCTGCTAATGGAACAGAGGGTTGGAACTGGATGATCCTTAAGGTCCCTTCCAACACAGAGCATTCTATGATTCTATAAATTAGGAAAAAAGTGTGAGAAACAGCCCTACTGAAGTCAGAGAGGAAGGAGGGGGAAAAGATGCTCGAGGCACCGGAGCAGGGAATACTTCACAACCTGTGGAGAGAACCACAGTGGAAGCAGAAATCCACACTGCAGCCCATGGAGGAAGGACCTCACAGTCCTCTCCTTATGGAGGGGAGCCCATGCAGGAGCAGGCTTCTGGCAGGAGCTGTGGATGGTGAAGGGCCCACGTTGGAACAGGCTTAACCTGAAGGACTGCAGGCCATGGGAAGGACCCTCGGAGCAATTTGTGAAGGAGTGTATCCTGGGGCAGGGACCCATGGTGGAGCAGGGAAGAAGCATGAGGCATAAGGAGCAGCAGAGGGGAGCTGTTATGAACTGACCGCAACCCCCATTCCCCATCCACCCCTTGGGGTTGGTGGGGGCATGGAAGAGTTGGGAATGAAGGAGTGAAGTTGAGCCTGGGAAGAGAGGGAGGCTGGGGGAAGTTGGTAACTTTTTGCTTTGATTCTCACCATCAGCTCTATTTTAATTGGCAATAAACTAATTTCCCTGAGTCGAGTTTGTTTTGCCCATGACAGTCCTTGGTAAGAGATTTCCCTGTCCTTGTCTAGACCCATGAGTTTTTCATTTTGTTTTCTCTCCCCGTCCTGTTGAAGAAGGGGATTGAGAGAGCGGCTGGGTGGGGGGCTGGACATTGGCCATCACCAACCCACCACAGTGAGCAAAGTCCTGCAAAAAATATACATATATTTTTTTTTTCTTCCAGAATCTCTCAAGGCAGTTCACACACTCATTCTCTGTAGTGGTGGGGAGGAGAGACAGAAAGGACTGAAAATTTCTGTATCTGCAAGATTTTAGTGTATTTATGAAAGGCATCATGAGGAAGGCCTCCTACATTATTACAAAGGCTGGGTTTTTGGTTTATTACTTGCTTGAAGACATGTGCTTTATTCCCAGTTTCTTAAAAATTTTGCTCCATACATTGTATCATTATATTTTTGCCTACCCACTTGTAAATAATTTCTAAGCTGACGTAAGTATATGAGCTGCTTGGAATGATCTTCACAGATGGAGTGCTCTATCAATTGCTTTCCTGAATAAAGTACATATCCATTGCATTTCCTTGATCTTCTAGGTAAGTAATAACATCCACTGAGGATGGATTAGACATACACTTTGAAATAATGCCTGTCTGTAACTAGATGTCTTATTTCCCAGCATTCACATAATGGCCCCATTACATGCTTGATTACTGTGGCCAGGCTAAACAGAGTAATTTGTTTAGAAGTTTCATTTCTTTTTTACTTTATTAGCAGAAAAATCCAACTTCGTCTATTTACTGAATCCTGTGATTTTCTGAAGGTTATTTTCAATGGTCCTGAAGACTGCCTCTGCTAGTTCTTTAGAGACAGACTCTCCAGTGCATTTCATTCAAAATTCTTAATACACAATTTTGCAAGATGCCCTTTCTTCTACTGCTTTGGTCTTCATTCCCAAAGTTACAGTTTCTAGCAAAATTTTCCTACACAAGGTTATCCAGTTCCTCATATTTTAATACAATGATAAGCATTTATGTGGCACCCTGTCTTCAAAGCACTTCACAAACATTAAATATTTAATGCTCATGGTATCCCTCTTACTCTCAACCCCATTTTACAGGTAGGGAAACAGACTCACAGGTTAAGTGATTTTGTTTCAAGTCACATCACAAGTTACTGACAGATGTGAGACCAGAATATATGATCTTGGATTTTCAGTTCCGTACTCAAAACTAGACCAGCCTTGTTCTTTCACTTAAATAATAAAACCAATAATGAAAACCCTTGCTTTTGTTTAGGGAGAGATTACCTCTCTCTTTGGAGGTTTTAAATGCAACTCAAAAAAACATAGGAAAAGCCCCCCAAAATGACCCGGGAGAGCAGCTTCCAGCTTTGTAATCCATATCCTTCCTTTCCAATGTTCTAGAGGGAAACCCACAAATGTTCGTTATCAGAAAAGGGGACACTGTGTTTTCAGGCATTTATAGACAGCCACACACATATAAATATATATTCTCAACCACTACTTAAACTGAGAACAGAGACCTTCCAGCCAGAGAAGAATTTGCAATTTAAAAACTGAAGTACGTTTCAAAATGGCATCAGTAAAGAGCTTTAGTATTTGATAAGAAGATTACAGTATATTCAATTGCACACAGCAAAAGCCTTTTAAAATAAAGTACAGGAATAGAGAAGCCAGGCATTTGCAACAAGATAACAAGAAGCTAATCGGCCAGTGGAAAAGGTGCGCCCTGCTGCAGAGAGCGTTCAGGAGCCAGTCAGGTTTCGAAACTCAAATAATGAGTACCGGGTTTTTTTAGCTTTAACATTTTTCATAATCCAAGCAGGAGGTCTAAACACTGTCTGTATGCAACATTAACTGTATTTCCCTTTAACAGGCTTCCATGGGAACAAATGTTCAGTGTCAGGCTGGTACTATATGTCCATTTAATTGAGCTGAGAGAACTCTCCTGCCCCTGAAGAAAGCTCATCTCTTCTCTCCATGGATGTGACTATAGAGTTAGCAGATAATATCTAGCCCTCACTCATTATTTATACAACTACCTAATTATCTCCCAGAGACTCCCTGTTTTGTAGAAGTTTCTTTTTGGAAATATCATCCGTTGGCTGAATGGAAAGCCAAACCCAGCCCTAGATACCGTGACAGCGAGTGCTGCATCCACTGACAGTCAACACCAGAGCATCCCTTGCTAGGACACGGGGGAAGCAGCACAGGAGCCCGCGGTGCTGCTCACGAGAGATGTGCTCCTGGCGTTACACTCAGATCTGTTTAAGATTTCTCTTGAGAAATGCACGCACATATGCAAGATCAACAGTATGAAAACACGCTTTAAGAGAAACATGGTATGGGTAGGAACCAAAGATAAACAAAAAATGTACCTGCATATTGTGCAATTTCCTCTTCTGTGTCATTGGGTTCTGTCTTACTGCTTACATTGCTCTAATGCCACCACATCCAAAACCCCTGGATAGCTGTTTAATTGTGATAAAATCTTCTAAGGTCAAGAACTGTTGTTATCGCTGCTATCCAGCTGATGAACTGAGGTTGGAGAGAATATGGACTAAAGCTAGAAGAAGCCCTCAGGTAGGGAGAGTGGAGCTCAGACACTATATCCTATTCAAACACGTACGAAATGCCTCAAGGCTCATGTACTTCAGAGTGCAGGAAACCACATTTTTGCTAATAACGCTGTTTAGGTGCCCAATGTCCTGCTGTTGCAGGACAAAAGGAACATCATTTGCACATTTAGCACTGCAGGAACATTGGAAACTCCCAAATGAGGTAACCACTGCCCAAATCCTGTGGTGTCATGTCATGAGCCCCTCCAAAACACACAGATGTTCTGAGTTGAGCACCAAAGGGAGGTAATACAGTGTGACTTGTCCTGCTGAGGGATCTGGTTTCCAGCTTTGCTTCCCTAGACAATTCAAACACGAGGCATTAAAGCAATCTGCTGGGCTCAGAGGTTTCCATGCCAGGAGCTGGATGCTGATGTGCCCGGCACGTTCAGCACAGCATTAGGACTAGAGCTCTCTTTTAGGTGGTATTGTCCGTTTTTTAACTCCAGCTTTAGACTGAACGCAAGGAATGGGTATAATCTTCTGCTGTCTTGAGATGTCCTATGTGACTCTGGGCTCAGCTCAACAGATGGCTGGAGCTCACTGGAGAGAGATAAGAAAAACAACCAAGGGCGCATCAAATTAGCAGCATGCCCCCACCACTCTGCTAACAGAGCCTGTGGGCAGACTTAGCCAAACCTCAGATCTCAGCCAAAGCCCATGAGGGAGGACACTGGTGTTTCTTCTGCCACCACTCTTTGGGATTGAAGCCACTGCAGTTTAGCAAGCGTGCCATTACCCTCCTCAGGCACTCACATGCTCAGCTACCACATGAAGTACATGCTTCTGCCCTCCTGGTATGGCAGAGGCTATTTTTTTTTTTACCATTTCATTTTTAAGATTATAGGATTTACACAGACGCTGGTAAAATATTTTGTAGCACTGCCATAAAACAGCAGAGTGGAGGCAACACACACGTATTATGAAAGCTATGTCATTATAATATGTAGCTTTTTTGTTATAAATTACATTGACCAGCTAAAGTACAGGTTACAGTAAAGTTTACACAAGTCATGTTGTGTCAGTAATGTGCATGTGGAAGGAAAAAGAAACAACCATTTCCCTGTGGATTTTAATACACTTAGCAAAATGTTCAAGATTAAATTCCGCAGGGAGGGGGAGCCAAACCCTATTAATGAAGTCACTGTGGGTTTTTTTAAATGAGAAATACAACTACGCAGTTGTCACAACGATGGAAATATCAAATGACACTGAATTAAAGCCTTTTTCAGGAATGTACAAAACACAGCTCGCTTTTACTGTCTTGTTTTTAATCTTGAAGCACCAGCTCTCTGAAGCAGCGGAGAAAACTTGACTATCTTATCCACTTGCCATACAAGCCATTTAAAAGGTAGTGTACCCATCCCTCCACCCTTCCAAGATCATTTTTCTTCTCACCACCTCCTCTTCTGCCATGTACCCCTGTTCAGGTCCCTTTCCCTCTTTGCTTCATGTCAAAGTAAGAATTCATCCAAGACCTTCCCCTGCCCCCAAACAAGACTGACCCAAACAGGCGGTTTTCAAACCTTTGTTTTCTTTACTTGGCTACTTGTATCTTTTTCTGACCTTTCTTTTTCCATTTTAAAATCCCCAAATGAAATCATTATGTGAGTAAGAGTGACCTGACATACCAACAGTTTAGCAAGCTGACACCATTAAAAAGAAACAAAGGACTCAGATGTAAAGAGGAAAAAACAGAGGTGAAGAAGCAGGTGGAAATTTAGTGGTGATGAAATGGAAGTGACAAACTTATACTTTATTAAGCTTATAAGCATAGTTTAATAAAAAAAAAGTGTGTGGGGGAAGTTCCCTCTTAAATAAGGTATTTAGCAGAAACCTTTAAGAGAATCAAGAATCCCTTTCTCTCCCAATTCAGCTATCTACTGCTAACCCCTCACAGGAGACTTAAGTTTTGGACAATTAATTTTATTAGCTTAGAAGGGAAAATTTCAGTGGCCAGCAGGAAAAGCTGCGAATCGACCAACCATTTCTATTTGCGATGGAATTCATGGAGTTAAATCCCACAGTGCAGTTTGTTCTAGGAGCATCCCTGCCATATCCCAGCGCCTGGGTGCAAAAATTGGGCCAAAATTGGTGATTACGATTTTGTAAGTAAAAACAAAATGCTGGCTCTCAATAGAACCGTTTTAAGGATGGCATACATTCGTTTCTTCTTTTCTGCATTGCCTCTGCATACCCGCTGCTGGCAACACGACAACATATAAGCACTGAATGTTGTGCTTAGTAGCTTAAGAGCTCCAAGAAAGATTGTCATTTTGTTCATTCTTCCTGGGCCAAAATGTGTTTTCCCAG
>NW_010304340.1:77777-84286 GCF_000700745.2 Antrostomus carolinensis | reverse complement strand
TCTTTCCAAAACAAATACACCCCTCTTTTCTCCCGCAGTCATCTTCAAATTTTGAGAAGAATTGGAGTGGCACCACCCTCGGAGGAGGCAAAGGAGGGAACAAATCCTTGGGAGGTTTTTTTTCTAGACACAGAGGCTCTCCCCCAGACAGCTTTTTGCCAACTCATGGGGAGTTTGGAAAATGAAGGCAAAAGCCTCCCATTTGAGTGAATTCAATGGGAAGGCAGCGCGGCGCACGGAGCACCGGGGCAATTTGCTTTTGGCAGCCTATTTTGCTAAGTAGGTGGGCTGCATTCAGAGCCAATTAGAGGTTGACGTTTTCTTCCTTAGGTACAATGCGCTGCGACACAGCTCGGACTATTCTTCCCTCCCTGCATCTGTGTTTACTGTGGCTGTTCATTTTTACTGTTGGCAAGGGGGATGTTTAATAAAGCAGGCCATTCCCTAGTTACAAACAGGGTATATCATCCTTTGGTGTATGTACACATATGGTATGAAATAGAACGCTGTTAAAAGTCAAAGCAACTCCTGCCAGAAATTTTTGATGGCAGCATTGTAAAAAGAGCGCTGGGGCGCGATGCAGTTCTCTGTTTTCAGATACCAGGGGGAAAAGGAGAGAGACAGCATGGTGGGTTTAGATCTGAAGTTAAAAGGGGATTGTAAGAGTGAAGAAAAAACAGCAATATCCAGATTTCAAAATCTTCCATTCCCAGTTCAAGGTCTAAGCTTTGTTTTGGCTTGTGCTGCTCTACAAATGGAGCCAAAGAGGTTCCTGATCCAGCTTTTTATTTCCTGCAGCGCTAAGCTACAGGAATGTTCACATCTAGGGTCTGCTTTAGTCCCGTCTCTAATTAAAGTAGTTTATTTTTTTCAAACACGCTACCTGAGACCTGCTGATGTTGCTTCAGGTCATGCAGCCATGCTTCAAACTGCTTTCCAATATACCTAATAGTGCCACAGTGATATGTTCAGCTTATTACTGTTACAGAAGCAGTAGGGTCAGGGTATTCTCTGCAAAATACTTCTGTAATGGAGTGGATTAATTTAATGAATGTCATTTACTGCAGCAGAAGTGACAATGATTTGATGTTCTGTTACAATTAAGACTCATTAGCCAGTGACTTTTTTCTTAGTTGTCTGACACCATAATAGATATAACACATATCAGATGCAAAAGTTCTGAACTTCTTTCTAGTCATTTTTAATAAACATGAAGGAAGTGAGAGTGAAAGTCTCAGCATTCAGTTGCTTAAAAGTGGCCTGCTTGAGGGATGTCACACACACCTCCCTGCAGAAACTATGGCGAGAATGCAAAAGACTGCCTACAGCTTATAGGAAATCACTGGATGATACCTGGCGTTTAAGCTTTCAACCAAACAACTGGAAGTTTAATCCAAGATATCCCATCACCTGGTTAAGACACAAAAAGGCTTTTGAGAAAGCAAGCAGAGCCAGGTCTTGATGCTTTGCTTTTAACAAGATCCCAGAGCTCCAGCAAGATGGGAATCCTGCATCCGAGAACCTGCTTGTGGAGAGACCAGTGCACCCTACCAT
The DNA here is from genome assembly GCF_000700745.2 of Antrostomus carolinensis. Taxonomy (NCBI): domain Eukaryota; kingdom Metazoa; phylum Chordata; class Aves; order Caprimulgiformes; family Caprimulgidae; genus Antrostomus; species Antrostomus carolinensis. The sequence goes on along the minus strand of NW_010304340.1, from coordinate 82,732 downwards.
GAGACTGATGGAAAACTCAAACCATCTTTTAGTAACAATCCCTTCTTTCTCAACCAGTGTTTGAATGCTGAAGAATGAACCCCACATGCTTCTACCAATGCAAACCTTTTTCTTCCTTGGGAACACAACAACTCATTTGCTTTTCACAAACCTTGAACAGCAGTATGCTGAATGCTCAGAAAGTGAGATAAAATCCCCTACTAAATAAAAAATACATTGCCAAGTATAAACAATATTGGTCAAACCAATGTCACTAGACTCCAGGTTAAATTTTCAAACTACGACAAGTCAAAAGCCAAAAGAATATTTTTGCGAATGCAGCATTCTTCAGCATTGTTGGGGACACAAGATCATGCTCAGCTGTACAACCTGCAAACACATCTTACTCAGCAAAGAACTGAAGCTATTGAACTAATTTAATTGCCCAAGTCAATAACATTTAAAATCTGGATTGCACAAATGGTATATATATATAGACCCCAACACTCCACAAATATCCCCCAAATCCCCAGAAAGACCCATAAATTTCAAATATTTCATTTGAAAAATAAACTTGGATACTAATTGAAAGAAAAAATCTTAAACATACAAATTATGAACTATTCCTTTAATATTTGGCAATGATGCTTTTCATCAATGTTTTCTGAGTCACTGGTACTTTTTATTTAATGAAAAAAAGGAAATCTAATATTTTTAGCTTTTAGTTTAACATAACTCATAATTTAGGTGCTATGTGGAAAATCATTTCAGAATACAAAATTATGAGTGAAAATAACTCATTAAGAGCAAAATTAACACCTCTGAAAGCAAATGCAAAAATGAAACATGAAAAGTGACTTGTTTGCCTCTGAAACTTAGAATAAGAAACCCTCCAAAAATATAAAACCAGGGAAATAAAGAAAAAATCAATACCGTATCTTATTGTTTTTGTGCAAATCCAGCATCATTCACTTCCATTCTGCCTGGGACACACATGCACTTGCCAAGACCGACACAAAAACACACTGTATTGTCAAAATTTCCATCTGATGCTGCCAATGACGACTTCTTGCTCAACAGATCAAGCTATGGCAGTCTTAGGATGTAAGAAGAGAGCAAAAAGTAAGAGAGGGAGGAGGTGACTCAGGCGGTAGGACTGGAATACTGAGACCCAGACGTTTGATGGCAAAAAGCATCATGGGGGAAGTTATCATAGAAAGATAGAATGGTTTGGGTTGGAAGAGACATTAAAGATCATCCAGTTCCAACACCCCTGCCATGACCAGGGACACCTTCCACTAGACCAGGTTGCTCAAAGCCTCCTCCAACCTGGATTTGAACACACCCAGGGAAGGGGCATCCACAACTTCCTTGGGCAACCTGGGCCAGTGTCTGACCACCCTCACAGTAAAGAATTTATTCCTAATATCTCATCTAAACCTACCCTCTTCCAGTTTAAAGCCATTTCCCCTTGTTCTATCACTACATGCCCTGGTAAAAAGTCCCTCCCGAGAGACTTTGAGTTCTTTGAAGCTTTCCCCACACTTAAGCTTCTCTAGCTCTGCTGAGCACATCTTTGGTATGAAAGACTCACCCTAAAACTACTTTGTAGAACCTGGTATTTAAACATCACTCTTTGCAACCTGAAAATGAGCCATCCATGCAAATTCCCACTTCACTCTCACCCATATGCAATTCCTGTTAACTCTCCCATGCAGACACAAACCTGAGCAGTAACGTGCTAATGAATGGAATACAAAATCTGTTTTTCCCTTCTATTGTAGAGTGAGGATAAAAATCACACTCCTGCTCCCTTATCCCATGCCAGAAGAGTTATAACCCCATGAAAATCACTTGAGTTAAAGATAAGCTCAGAGCTTCAACTTTATATTCATTTTTATCAAATCCTTGAAACTGCTTCATGGGGTTTATTTTAATAGGTATTTCTACTAACAATAATAACCCCCCTTATCTGTACTAAAGAAGAGAAAAAAGCAGATTGCATCATAAATCTTAGTCATACCAGCTAATAATCTTCAAAATCATCCTTTTAACGTGGATGACACCTGTTAAGTCAAAGCACTTTTTTCCTGCTGGTTCAGGAATACAGTCTCATCCCAGCTCCTGTTTGAAAATAGAAGGTTTCCAACAAACTGCAGTGGCAGCTGCAGGATCATAAAATCCTTCAAGGGTCTCTGAAGCCGAGCTGTAAGCATGGCACCCCTTATCTATAATGAGGGAGAGGGGAATCAAATCTCTAAAATGATATGTTTAACCCCCCAGTCCCTCACTGCAGGGCTTTGTCCCTAGGTGTTTCTAATAAGAGTTCCAAGTGTCAGCTGCAATGTAATTTTGTTTATTAAAAGCAGAAGAGTTATGGCAATGATTATGTCAAACCTGAACTACAAAAAAGACCACATATGAGCAGTCTTTTTACATAAGGCACACTGATAAACATCATTTATTTCACAATTGCCTATGATATGCCATCCAATGTACCTTTATATATGTTTAAAGCAATTTTATTCCAAGAGATGCACATCTGATTTCAGCGGAGGGTATGTATTCCAAGATGCATTAAGGTCTAACTAAATTTATTTTTTAAAAGAAGAAGAAGTGTAAGTTATTATAACAATGCAAATTATTATTGTCATAACAATGTAAAGTACCCATGGATTTAATACTACAAATGCTCTATTCATCACAATCTCATTTGGCAATAGTGTCATTTCACAGTATTTTATTATACAAACATTTCTCCAAGAGCGATGTCATCTCACAGAAGAGGTGCAAAAACCAGGGCAATTTCACTCCAAAGTATCTGAATTGTAGCTCTTTATCAAATTCTTTGAAAACAAATACAGTCACTCTACTAGCATTTCATTCTTCTACCAAATATAGCAAGGATGCAAAGTTTTCAGCTCCACAGCATGGAATATAACACAGAACTAGAGTAAACTAAAATCTTGGCTGGACAGAGAAATTGAGGCAGGGAGTGACCTACTCAAAGTCACAAACTATGTCATGAACCAAGTGAAAGGAAACGTCTGAGATGCTGATGCAGGTCTGTGGTCCAGCCATCAGTCCACACTGCTTCTCCAGCTCTTAGGTGGCTCTTAGACAGTACCAGCTGTATTTACATTATTTCTAATTAATAGATTAGCAGAGGGGACTAACATCAAATTCTTACCTGTAATGGGGGTGACCTTATATATGAAGGTAAAGAGATGGTATGTGACATTACAAAACCTTTCAGTATTTCAATGGTTCTCTGTGAACTGACTTTCTCCTGTGCCACACCGTGAGATACTTGGTAAGATTCCAGAGTAGAGATTGCAGATAACACCCATCCATCCTCTTGGGAATTATCAGTGATGCTCAGCACCAGCTACACCCTAACTCCAAGTCACCCCAACAAATAAAAGAGTCTGAACACAAAGGAGCAGTTTGGGAGTAATTCTTTAGAGTAAGCAGGTGGGCAGTAACTTTCCATCACCCATCTGACTTTCCAGTGTAACAGAGAAGCCCCATATTGCTCAGGCATAAATCAAACTGCATCTTATGTCATAAGACTTATTTCAAATTATTCAAAAGCATTTTCCACCATCAGGGACAAAAATTGGATCAAGACTTACTGACAGCAAAGTGAATACAAATACCTGAGTTTGAAACCATAAACTCCTGGGTATCTTCTAAACGCACCTTTTCAAAATCCTGGGGTTTTACTAGTTCAGGCATTATGAACTATAGTGCCTACACTATTAAACTGTATGTTCTTACTGCCTTTCTTCCAGCCTTAAAAACCCCACTGATATACATGACACACATCTCACAGCTCGGATCATGCCACTCTCTTCTGCAAAAACCCTCTGCAAGGTTGTAGCTCCCCAGTCTCACTTTTGGGGACCCTCATCCTTCTCCCGTACCTCAGTCTCCACTTCTCTCCCTTCTCGCCGGCTGCTGCTGTCTTCGCTGCTCTCCTGCACTGCCCTTCTCCACGTTTCCCCTCTTTCAAATCTCTCTGCTATCATGGAGCCTAGCAACGTTAATCTGCCACTCATTTATCATATTTCAAGCTCAGATATACAAATCCGCTTCCCTTTGTCTGTTTGGATCATTGTGATTCCATTTTATGGTCTCAATTCCTCTTTCTGGTCTTTTGCTTATGGGCTGTTATTATTATTTGCCTATCTGGAAGTTAATCTCTCTGAAGCTGGAGTCCTTGCTGCTGCCTTTCTCCGTTCAGCTCTGTCAGTGCTTGATAAACCATTTGTCATTCCGGCAGCGGATAATGCGGCGGCACACATGTCCACTTTAAGCAGCATATAGTACTGAGAATAAAAGTGTTCAAATAACATTGAAGGATTTATAAATATATGTGAGGGTTTTTTTCAGACCAAACACAGAAGGCAGGAGTTGCATTGCTGGGCCAGGCTTGAACTGGAATTTAAAACTTGCAGATCCCTGCTATTTCAACACAGGCTTCAATGACCCTGAACTTCTGTAGAACCCCACCCCCCCCTTTTGATTTCTCCAGCTGGACAACAATAATTAAAAAGACACATTGAAAGCCAGGGTGTTCAGTTCTCTTTCTTGGCTTTCTTATACATGCTATAAAGCTAACAACTCTCTTTGTTACCCACCCACTATCAGAGGTCAATTTAATGAAATGGTTTGGAGAGGACAAGTGTTAAGGACTAAGCAGAACTACGATGCCGTCTCCCTCTATGTCCTGGCAGCAGTGAGGGTGACAGTGACAGTTACCTGCAGGTTAAGTAGAAACTTCCCTTTGGAAAAATAATTTAATTGTTCTCTATATTCTTCAGACTTCCCACTGTGCGTCACGTCACTGTCTGAGGAATTATTTTTTTACTTTCACACCATCTTATCTGCCGTCTGACGTGGTCAATATTTATATGTTAAAATCTCACAGCACAAGAAAGACTTCACAGAGAAGATGAGGAGCTCCTTGCTTT
>NW_010304340.1:53721-77751 GCF_000700745.2 Antrostomus carolinensis | reverse complement strand
TTCCTGCTGTGCAGGAAAATTACGTCTCTGTTCAGAGATTTCTGAGATGTCAAATAAAGGGAACTTTTCCAAAACATTTGTTGAAGACCTTCCCAGCAGCTCAGCCTGGGAGGAGCTTGGAGCTGAACCATCCTCCTGCCTCAGCTGTCCCCAGGATCCAGTGAAGATAATGGATTTTAACGAAACTTTACGAGGACAGGCTGAGAGAGTTGGGGCTGTTCAGCCTGGAAAAGAGAAGGCTCCGGGGAGATCTTATAGTGGCCTTCCAGTACCTGAAGGGGCTACAAGAAACCTGGGGAGGGACCTTTTACAAAGGCAGATAGTGATAGAACAAGGGATAATGGCTTTAAACTGGAAGGGAGTAGATTTAGATGAGATATTAGGAAGAAATTCTTTGCTGTGAGAGTGGTGAGACACTGGAACAGGTTGCCCAGAGAAGCTGTGGATGCTCCTCCCTGGAAGTGTTCAAGTCCAGGTTGGATGAAGCTTTGAGCAACCTGGTCTAGTGGAAGGTGTCCCTGGTCATGGCAGGGGTGTTGGAATTAGATGATCTTTAATGTCCCTTCCAACCCAAACCATTCTATGATTCTATGATTTTAAGAACAAAACCAAACAAAAACCCCAAACCAGAGGCAGCTAAAGCAAATGATGTGTTTCAAAGCAGAGTTTTAACTTGAGTCACCTGGTCACTTTTTCACAGGCATGTAGGGATGGCTTTGGGTAAATACTGTCATAAAATAGCATACAGCTAGATGAAACAAGTAACTTTATTTTCAGAGATTTCAGGAGGTACATGGTGAGCTGAGGCTGCTCAAGACCTTTAGGGAGAAAAAAAAAATAAAATCATATCAACAGTGTTTATGTGTCATGAAGTTCTCTTGACATTATCACCTACAGGCAGAAATCTTCCCAAACCAGAGGCTGTGGGGAAAGTGCTGTGGGGTCTGTAAAAAGGCAGACTAGCACAAGCACAGACTAAGCAGACATTTTATACTGGCTGCTTTCATTTCCCTAAGCAAGAATTTAGGATTTCATCAAAACAAATACGCAATACATTCAAGTATTTTTTTTTAATTTTTCATAACTTCCTGTCTCTTTCTTTTTCTTTCTTTTTCTTTCTTTTTCTCTCTTTCTTTTTCTTTTTCTTTTTCTTTTTCTTTTTCTTTTTCTTTTTCTTTTTCTTTTTCTTTTTCTTTTTCTTTTTCTTTTGTGTCAATCTGAGAAAAAATGACAAAGAGGTCCAAGAGCATTTCTCTGTGCTTCTAACAGTTTACTTAAGGGAGTAAAACTGCAAATGTTTGAGAAAGATTTTACAGTTAAGACATTAGGACTAATATAGAAAATAAAAATAATTTTAAAATAAACAACCTCCCACCCTTATTACTGCCATACAAACTTATCTGGACATTCAAATTTCAAAACCAAATTGGTCACATTTTTTTTTTTTGTTTGGAAAGTGGATTTTTGCTACCTGAATATAAGCTATATTTATTCTGAAATTAAGGCTATCTGTACACAAACTTGTACAACAATAATTAAACTCACTTTTTGAAGTCCAGTATAATTACTTTGGTGACAATTCTTGCATATCACCTTTTTGTTTTATAACTAATTAAAAAGGAAAAAAATACCTTTAAAAAAGCTCTTTCCTTAAAGTAATTTGCATTTACAACAAGCATCCAGTTAGAGTTTCCAGTATGGGTTAGGTATCTGCTTCTGTCATGGAAAGACACTAAAGTATCTCCTTTAAACAAAAATATAACCTTCACTCAAACCATCCTCACATGCCTTTTCAAAGGATTGTTAAATTATCCAGTTTTACTTTATATCTGTGACGTTCCCATATATTACAACATACATCAGAGGCACCCAGAGCTTTGGATAGCCACTCTGGATGACATTTATATAAGACTGAAAGCTAAACAATAAAGCAAATGAAGAAGCAAAAATACAATGTATATCCCACGTTATCCTCATTGCAGGTTTCACCACACAACTGGGCTATAAAAAGCAATTTCATTAATTTTCTTTGAAATCTGAAGACAAATTCTAGCAATTTTTCAAAGTAAGCCTAGCATTTTTCACAGTAATATTTTCTTTTTTTCATAGTAAAAGCTATAGGAGGTTGTAGAAGAGGGTTAGATTTGGTCTGTAGAACCTGGATGCAGCTTTGGCTATAAAAAGTCTACTTCTCTCTCTGTATCATGCCAGTATATCTCACATTTCCCTCCCTAAGTTTATGAAAAATGAGTCCTCATGCTACCACTGCGCTGTGTCAATTATATGTATTTTGTCCGAATGCTGTAAAAGTGTTACTGCTATTTCTGATCTGCTGGAAGCGTTTTTTAGTTTCTTCCCTTCAAAGTAATTTTATACTGATTTCTCAGTGACTAGTTGTGAAACCTAGGGTAGGAGAGAAAGGCTGGGGAACAGGTCTAATGTATGCACATCAATTTTTAAATAGCTTTTTTTATGTTTCCTGGGATGAAAACGCATGCAGCTTGGCTCATTTAGTAAAGTCACAACATCCCACAAAGTCTCCTTCCGCATCGCAGATACAGCTGTGTCACTCGAGCTGTCTCACTGGAAATCTCAAACCTTACCAAGGTCAAGTGCTGCAAGGAGGGAGCCTGGTGACCTCCTCAAACGGCTGCTACAGGGATTATTTTCCCAGACTGTTTGCCCTCTCCCTTCTCCATTGCTTCAGTGTGTGCATCTTTGCTCTCCGTGCCCTTTCGAACTGCCAGCCCTTCTGTGTTCCTGCCATTCTGACTCCCACCTTTGATCTGCAATGTCAGCCCTCACCATCTCAGCACGATGCTCCAAGGCCACTCACCTGTAGCTGACACTCCCTGTAAATATTCACAGAACAGCTTGTAAGATGGCAGAACAAAGCAAATTTCTCCCTCCTTTCAAAATATTTGGTGCCACGCACAGAAGATGCAACTGTTTGACAGTGTGCGCTCCGACTCCTGCTTATCCCTTGGAATAATTGCCTTGCTGGGTTCCATCTCACATGTCACCCTATGCCACGGTCCAGCCCATCTTTCCTGCATTACACTTCGCACGCAAGATACTTGGAGGGAGCCCGAATGCTGGTTTTACTGTGTGCACATGCCAGCTAACATAAGGAGATCTTAATCCACAACCCTGGCTTAGGGGATTTTCTGTAGGATTAAGTAAAGAAAAAATGTAGTCAATTATATTTGGAGAGAATCCAGTGCATGGCCACTAAGATGATCAGGGGACTGGAGCATCTACCATGTGAGGAAAGGTTGAGAGAGCTGGGTCTGTTTAGCTTGGTGAAGAGGAGGCTGAGGGGGGATCTCATCACTGCTTATAGATATCTAAAGGGCTGGTGTCAAGAGGATGGGGCCAGACTCTTCTCAGTGGTGTCGGTGACAGGACAAGGGGCAATGGGCACAAACTGGAAAACAGGAGGTTCAACCTAAACATAAGGAAATAATTCCTTACTGTGAGGGTGACAGAGCACTGGAACAGGCTGCCCAGAGAGGTTGTGGAGTCTCCTGGAGACATTCAAAACTCACCTGGACGTGTTCCTGTGTGATCTACTCTAGGTGATCCTGTTCTGGCAGGGGGATTGGACTCGGTCCTTCCAACCCCTACTATTCTGTGATTTAATTGTTTACTACTAACAAAAAAATGTTAAACAAGAGCAGGTGGCACCTTTCTCTGACCCTTTTGCACAACATCATTACTTTCTTCTCCGGACTCAGTATTCATTCTGTCAGTCAGAGTTCTGGCTACTCCAATTCCATCAGCAGCTGGCAGAATACAGTGCTCTCTGTTGCTCACCTAAATTTAACTTTGTGCTGCTCCATGGCATTAAATAGCTGTCTTATTCTACCTCAGGAGTCCCTGTGTGTCTGCTGTGGAAGAGACTCATCTACAGAGTTTACAAAATGTGTTGGAATCTCCCTCAGAAAAACAAAGAGGAGCTGGAGCTGTCAGGAGCTGGTGGACTGAAGTGCCTCCCACTGCAGCTCTCCTTGGCGTTACACAGGAAGGTAAGACATTTGGGATGTGACAGCATGGGGTTCAGAGAGGTAAGCTAAGCTTTGGGTAAGAAATGAAGAGCTGATGTGATACTCAACCCCAGTGCCAGCAGCTCCTAACAGAACCAAAATTCAAAGATAACTACAACTGCTGGTTTCTTCAACAAAAGGTGACTTTTATTCTGTTGTCAAAATACACATGTGTACTCATCTCTATTCAGCCAACTACTGGCAGCAAATTCACCTACACCATAGATTTATCCAAACAACACTAAGAGCTTGACTCTTTATGGTTAAACAACCATCTTGTAAGGAAGAATAGCTGCAAGACAACCTATTCCACAGCACAGAGCAGCCATTACTCCAGCATCTTCCTACCTTCAGCGTGCCAGGCTACAGCAAAGGAGAGTAAAGATTAAACCTATAAAACATTCCAAAGGACAACGACTAGCTGCTATGCGTTAAATTCAGTTCTGTCATATTTTGTTTTCTCTTGTATGAAAACAACCCCTCAGCAATATTCTCCAAAGCAGAACCAAACTCCCATCACTTCTGAGGCTTCCTACAGGTTATTTGGTGTCCTGCTTCAAGGTGAATACTTGAAATCAGAAATAACTTATTGCACTGTTAAGTGCTGAAAGTATCTAAGTGTTGTAGGCTTCTTGTCTAAACAAAGATGGTATAGTTCCTGTCTTCAAAATAAAGTCAAAAATTTTTAAAAAGTGGAGCAGAAACTCACACAAAGCGAATGGAAGCTTGTCTGTCCCACTACTATACTGTGGCATCCAAAACAAACTCAGATTTACTAAATACATACAATATTAAGATATTTTCTTTAAAATACTCTGAGATGTGCACACACATTATCAAAAGTAAGCATGATTCTACGATAACTACTGATTAGCTGTTTTATTTCTGCATTTCACTCTGTTTGGGAAGTACACTAGTCTGCTCCAATTCTATTCATAAGTGGCTTCAGTTACTGTCTTTTATGCAATGGCACAACTCTACAGTCATTAATTTTTTTAATATTTAATGTAGCTGAAGTGCCATTAATATGGAAGAGGTTTCCAATCTGAAACAATAATTGTAAATATTTTCCTAAAGGAAACTGGAAGAGAGCTGTCCCTAAATCACAGAAGGTATTTCTTCAGCATGTGGAAAAACGGTTGAAGTCCAAACAAAATATCTTCCATTGGGTCAATTTTTCCATTTTGTTAAAAAATTTGTTTTAAAAAGAGGATCTTTCAGTGATTAAACCTAAATTTGGAGGCCAAAATACTCAACAATGCTGTTTCAATACTCCAGCGTAGACATTTGTTTGCCTTCCCCGCTAAACAAAGGAAGCCTGTGCTGGATTACACATGAAGGCACCACTACAGAGTGGGAAAAGTAGAGTTTCTCCAACCACAGCTATTTGTGAAGAAGGGAAGGATCACTGCAATTCCTGATGCATTCCGCAGACGCTGGGAGGGAATTACACCAAAGATCACAGCAACTTTTGCAAGAACTGAACTCCATACGTCTGGATGTAGAAAAGCTTGAATTGCTGCCACATCACTGGAACAACCTTTGACACATGGCAATAGTTGTTAAACTCCAAATCCTTTATTTGATTAAGCCTTAAGAGCCACAGAATCACACGCAACACAGAACTGCTGAGGCTGGAAGGCACCTCTGGGGATAGTTTAGTCCAACCCTGCTGCTCAGAGCCAGGTCACCTACAGCAGGTTGCCCAGGGCCATGTCCAGTCAGGTTTTGAGTATCTCCAAGGATGGAGACTCCACAACTGCTCTGGGCAACCTGTTCCAGCATAAAGTCCTCACAGTAAAAAAAGTTTTCTTTTATATTTAAATGGATTTTCTCACATTTCAATTAGTACCCATTGCCTCTTGTCCTGTCACTGAGCATCACAGAGAGTAGTCTGACTCTGTCCTCCTTACTCCTCCCCCAGATATTTCACAGAATAACAGAATGTTAGGGATTGGAAGGTACCTCAAAAGATCATCTAGTCCAATCCCCCTGCCAGAGCAGGAACTTAGATGAGATTACACAGGAAGGCGTCCAAGCGGGTCTTGAATGCCTCCAGAGAAGGAGACTCCACAACCTCCCTGGGCAGCCTGTTCCAGTGCTCCATCACCCTTACAGTAAAGAAGTTTCTTCTCAAGTTTAAGCAGAACCTCCTGTGTTCCAGCTCACACCCACTGCCCCTCGTCCTACCACTGGACCTTCCTAGGACCGATCCTAAGCCTTCTCTTCTCCAGGCTGAACAGTCCCAGCTCTCAGTCTCTCCTCATACAAAAGACGCTCCAGTCCCTTAGCCATTTCTGTGGGCTTTTGCTGGACTCACTCCAGTAAGTCCACATCTCCCTTGCACTGTGGAGCTGAGAACTGGACGCAGTGCCTCAGATGGGTCTCACCAGGGGTTAGTAGAGGGGAAGGGTCACTTCCCTCAACCTGCTGGCAATGCTTTTCCTAATGTAGCCCAGGAGGCTGTTGGCCACCCTTGCCACAGGGCACACTGCTGGCACGCTGTCAGCTTATTGTCCAACAGGAACCCCAGGTCATTCTCTGCAGAGCTGCTTTCCAGATGGCCAGCCCTATCCTGTGTGAGTGTGTGGAGTTATTTCTTGCCCTGGGGCGCACCACTATGATTCTTCATCAATCTGCCTTTGAGGATGCCCAAACCATGCCCAGAACCATAACAAATAACAACACCTGGGTGGCTGTAGGACAGTGCTTAACCCTGGGTCCTGCTGTTGCTCAGTTTACTGTCTGGATGTAGCCCCCAATGGGCAGATGTGGCTCTGCTGGACCTCCCAAAGGAAATAATCCAAAATTAATACCTAACTGGCCAAAAGCACGCTCTCAGTAATGTGGACTTGAAATTAGAATTAGAAAGTTTCTTTTACGTTGAGTATATCCGAACAGCTGAGATTGGCTGCACTGCACTCAAACATCAAGGGCTGATTCAGTTGCCTAAACATAGGCATTTAGCACCATTTGAGACACCCCAGGGTATATGAGACACCTTCACAGAGTCTGCAAGGCAAATATGACAACACACCTCCATGAAATCCATACCCATCTGGCATGGCAAGATGGAAGCACGACGGGAGACCCTGAGGCATCTTAAATGGCACTGGATGCCTATGTTGAGCCAACTGAATCGAGACCCAAGCATTCAGATTCAGAAACTTTATCCGTTTATTTATTTCAAATGCTCTTATGCTTATAATATTTATGGGGTGACATTTTCAAGTTCCATTCCATGACCACACGGCTACAAACCAACAATCCTAGCTTTCACCAATACATTTTTAGCACCAAGTCACAGGAATCCAGGAGAATGAACGACAGCAACAACAAATACACAAAATATTGAGACTCAGTTAAGCATCCTGAGCCTGGTCCTCCAACACATTCTGCTTAAACATCTTGACTAAAGTTTATCACCGTTATATTTCCCTTTAATCAGCTTTCTGCAGATTGCCTTTTGAGTAAGGGCTGTGGGCTACCAGCAGCCCAAACTCTGAGTATCTGTGACTTGTGATTTTTTTTTTCACTCATTCCCTTCAGGAGCAAACATGATGGAAACCTGTAACACGATTAGTGTGCTACGCACCGAGTAATATTTATAAGCTTCATGACCTCGCCTTCAAGGTAATACACGTCTCTATATTCAGAAACCGTGGGTCTGCCTTTCTTTTTGTTTCTGCATTTTTAAGTCAGAATAATTTCTCCATACTAATGGATAACATGGCTGTGTAAAAAAGGAGAAGTTGCAGAGGAGAGGTGAGAGGGCAAAGGAGGAAGGAGAAGAACAGGCTGTAAACTCTAAGATAGGAGCTGCAGGAACCTCTGAAGCTCCCTTAGAGGAGGGACTCCCTTAGAGAAAATACAATGCAGAATTGCACTTTAAATAATTTTGTAGGGCTTAGTTAGAGACATATCTTATCTGAGTTTGATTTAGAAAGCAAGCTTCTTATGCAAGGGCTGTGTAAAACACACATTAAATGCGTTGCTCCCAAATGATCGTATTTGCTTCTTAGTTGCATGAAATGATTATTATTATTTTTTTTACTACGTTCCTGCCTGGAGATATTTTTCCCTCCCCCCCATGCTTTCTCTTAATGTAAACATTACTTGAAATTATTGTGGTACAGATGAACAACTATTAATTAAAAGTGAGGAAGATTTATTGCATCAGGCAGTGCTGCTGTAACAGATCAAATAGCAAGAAGGATACAGAGCACAATGTGCTGCAATCAGCTTCTTAATGCCTCTTAGATCCCAGCCCTGCATGTTTCAGAGGCGTCATGGTGGTTTTGCACCCACCACGATTTGGTTGCTTGCCTGTGTTTCCGCTGTACCTATAACATAAGATTATGATTTTTCAAGACGAGTCAGAGAAAAACACAGTCTTGCAAGGAGGCTGCAAGAAAAAGTATCCCACCTGATTCTGGAGCTTTTATTTTGTCCTTGTGTTAACTCTTACACTTTGAGTTAGAAAGCATTAGCAGTGGGGCCCATGGTTTCATTACCTGGGGCTTCTCAGCAGCGTTATCCACCCTGTGCTGCTGAGAGCTAAGAAAGATTTCCTTTGAGCTCCAGTGACAGATGCTCCTAGTCCAAAAGCATGGGGCTTTGGAGTTGTAGCCCTACTGCTGCTGTGAATACTGCAAATAGCTCTGTGCACAGGTAATGAGAACTCGGATGGCACAGGCTGGCGAGATTTTTTACTATGTTGTTTCTGCAAAACTACTGCAAGATCTGTCAAGAGGTTTTAAGCAGTTCCAATGCCAGCAAACACAGAGGAGTGCTGGCACATAAAAACAGTCCCCTCTTGGCAAAAGGCAGAAAGTACCTCACTGTGAGGAACGCTGTACTACCTCAGTGAGAGCTGTACAGAAAAACTCAGAAACAATCATCAAACTCCATCTACATAGATCGTGCAGGACAAAACAAAAATCTCCAAGTTAGGTATTTATTAATCAACCAAAGAAGAATTCAGATGATGCAAGATTTCTGATTACATCTCATGTACAGAAGCAATAAGCCACATGGAAAAAATCAATTTCTGAGATTAATAAAATGATAAATTTGAGCCATTAGCAGTAGTTACTTCTTTAAGACAGATACTAAGAACTGAACTGAGACCAAACTCATTAACCAAATGGTTGCCTATCAACCATGCAGTGGCAACAGCCTATTGTTGATTCAGTTCAGATCTGGGGCTAATGATTTGGGGGTAAAGAGTTCTCAATCTCACGATGAGTTCATTGAGCCGTTCTTTGACAGTCATGTGTGTGGGGAAAAAAAATCCTATTTCATTTTCTAAGAAAAAACAACTGAAGATATTTTCTACAGCTGATTTGTTATCTGCCCTTTTTTCCCTGACTAACACCAAATGCCAGGAAGCCAGGATCTGTTTCCAACCTGTGTGCTCACATACTTACTGCGGTTACAACTCTGAAGCTCCTTTTCTAAGTGTAAGAAAATGTCTGCACATATGCGAGGCAGAGAGGTATTAATTCTTCACAGCTTCAGCTTCACTATTTTAAAGCTCACACCAGCTTCAAGCTTGGGCATGCTGATGGCAAATGAGAGTTACATTTCTAATTATCTTCTTCCTTACCAAAATAAATAAAATTTACAGATTCAGGGCTATGCATGCACAAAAAAAGATATTGCTATTAAGAGACAGGAAGGCTGTGCTAGAACACCCCTAGGCGAATGAAACAATTCCTTTCTCATCCCCTTCTCCTCCTTCCAAAGACCTTCCCATTTATAGCCTGTCACTTACAGACACACTTCCAGCATTTAAAAATACTCCTCGTGTTTGTGGAACCATTTTCCAGAACAAAACGTTATCATTCATCAGGAGCAGAGCTGTTTGCAGTGTGAACAATTCGCTTTCGTTAAGTACCATATGGCTGCCCGTAGGAAAATGCCAACATGTTTCAACTCTACAGCTGGGCCACGGTTCCTTTATTCATCGTGCAGATGGTTGTAATTGACACCACTACTAAAACAGGTCTCGAGCACTTCTGTAGGATCATTAGAGTAATTAGTTATTAAATACAGTTACCATTTTTAGCAAGAAGGTTTTAAGGCTTGGCATGTAAAATGCAATATTTTGCTATAATGAAATAGACAGGCTAAATGTTACGGGGAGGGGTAAAGCTTATGTGATCCTTTTTAGTATTTTATTGGAGAGGCTATGAAAATTGCTAGAGCAAAGCAAAGCACCGAAAACTATTTGCTAAGGAAATCAGCTGAAACCAGGAGTATTCTTAAATAACCTCCTAGCGCAACTGCATACTAAAACTTCTGCAGAAAACAAATCCAGAATTCCAGAGGGGGAAAAGTGAAACTTCACTTATCACCAAATTTCGAGGCTGAATACAACCTTAAGTGTGGGACGTTAACATCTTTGTTAAGTACAGAAAAGATGACTTATTTTCAGGGTTAAAATCCAAACATATGGTTTATTTGACAGCAGTAGCAGGGTCCTGCTCAGCAATGTGAATTTCAGTGAAGAAGTAGCAGGTTTGCAACTTGAGCTGTATAGCAAGACAAATTGGCTAAAGCACCTTTTACTCATAGATCAGCAAAGAAAACTCCTCCTAAGAAAAACAAGTTTTTCTTTCTTTACCCGAACATTTTTGAATAAAATGTTTGGGTAAAGCCTTACAATAAAGCTCAGTGTGCAATGCCACCATTAGAGTCACAAAGTCACATCTAAAAACTCAGAACTCCAGGAAGGAAACAATCAGCCTTAAAAAGCAGAATGAGACACAGTTTCTGAGTACTGGTCTTCAGAGATGAGAGGAGTCAGAACAGGCATGCTAGGATGGCAAAACTATTACTGGAAATTGTAGTAGCTTCTACTCCAATGAAAAATCAAGTTTTCAGTACAAACCGAGTACTTGGTGTTCCAGAGTATTTTGAACATTGATTACAGGCATAAATCTGGTAAGGATTACCAGACATAAAACAGTATTTTCTTTCATGGTTGAAGAAAATAACCTAGAATTGAGGTACCCAAAAGTAGTCTACAAGAGATACTGAAAAATGACATCAACAAATAGTGGTACAAACCTCCTCTAAATAGAACTGGGTTAGAAATCAGAAAACGACTTCTAACTATGAGAAAGGAGAAGAGGGGAAGAGCTTTCCAACAGCAGTTTGAAGCTAAAGAGGTTCACAACGGAGCACATTAAGTTTATGACATGGCCATATCTCATAGTTGGGACTCAGAGACTTAGGAGCTCTCTCCTTGGGTTACATGTTCCCATGCATTTCACTACTCAAATTAGATTTGGTTAAAACACATTACATATAACTTAAATAACGAATATCAGAAAGCCTTTATATAGCACAGCAGACATTAAAGCCATTTACAAAGAAAAATAGATGCCATTAAAGTGACGTTATTTATCTCAGGTGGCTGCTGTTGTGTGCTTACAGTTGAATCAGTTTTTATGACTCTTTTTCAGATGAGCTGTCGAGCAGAGATCCTGAACGCTGTGGTCAGGCTGATGGCAATTATCCCGGGAACAGCAGCCCTAACCCCAGGTATCTTGGCCAAATTTAACTGCTGATGATAACCTTCTGCCCACCTTCATTCCCCGCAGAGTTTCATTTAGAGGTGATGTTTCTGGGGTGCCTGCCCTCCGGAGTTACACAGGATGGCTGGGTGCTGCTCCAGGGACTGCTGTGCCGCTCCTCGATGGGAGCTCCAAGTCTCCCGTGTTATGCTGCTGAGCAAAATGATTGCCACCTATACAGTTTATACAGTTTGTGCAAAATTTTCTTAAAGTTATCCATTCATTTATTAAAAACTGCTAGTTTTTTGTGTCTTTGCATAAAAAAGGTTTTTTAAATGTAGATTTTCAGCTTTGCACATTAAATTTTGTTAGCAAGTCTCAATTCCCCAGGCAGAAAATTATGGCAGGATTTTTAGCATAAACACATATTTCTCACTTGCAGGAGCTGAATTGCCTAATCTAAGAAGTACCAGTTCTGGGTATCCTACTATTTACTTGGAAGCTATTACGTGTTCTTCAAAGTTTCTAGCAACTTTCTATCAAATAGCTCTCAAGAGCTTATATGGTTATGATAATCAATATTAAACAGAGCTATCGTGGTAGGAGAATTCTAATATTCAAGCCACCCTTTCTTCCCTTAGAAGAGGCTAGGGAAATCAATACACCATCACTAAGAAGAGGTTATCATAAATTACCAACTGAGCATTAGATTTCTATGCAATGTCGCTGTTACGAGGTTGAATAAAATCCTTCAGTATATAGGAAAAGCGTAGAGAATTGGTAAAGCCAGTACTACCATCTGTTTTAAAACAGAGAATTAAATAAAAAAAGTATTTACTAAATAAAATATGCAAATGCACAGAAAACTGGCCTTATAAATGATAGACATAAGAAACACAATCTGTCTTACTGAGAAGAAGGTTAACAAGGGAGTTGATCACCACCTTTGAAGACAGGTCTTTATCAGAATATTCAACAGGAAGACAAAACTAAAATTAAAACCAAGACAGAACTGGTTAATACACATTAAACACCAGTCGGTTTCATGTAGTAATTAATCACCAGGAAAAAACCACAACGATGGTGTGGATTTTTGATTGCTTAGAATTTGTAAACCAGGCAAGTTAACGTCCTAAAAGATCTGCTATAGCTCAGACAGAAATTAAGGGTTTGAGGCAGAGACTACCAGGAAAGTACATTAGACTTTCTAATCATTATGTTGATTAGGTTTGTGCTTTGGGATTTGGATCAGACCCTCCAAAATAGATTGTGAGGCATTCTGTTGTTATTGGGGTTTTGGGGTTGGTTTTTCTTTCTCGTTTTTATTATTTCTATTGGGAATTTAATGCAGAAATTTGTTAAAATGCTGCTTTCAAATCCTATTTCCCATTTCCAGTCTGAACTTTACTCACGATACGGTTATACTCCTTTGCGTACCACTAATGCAAACTGAAATTCATATGACGCAATAATAGCTGAGATAGAAAGATAAACAAGCCAGGTTTTAAGCTGGAATTTGAATGGTTTATTAAAGGATGGAGATCCACCAGCAGTGACTGGACATAGTGACCCAAGAGCCCTTCTCAGCCTGGCTTTCCCAGGCATTACAGCCTGAAAACTGTGTGGAGAATGGAGTTAAATCCATTTGTTGGCTGGTCACTAGTGGTGTTCCCCAAGGATCAGAGCTGGGGTCAGTTCTGTTCAATATCTTTATCAATGATCTGGATGAGGGGATTGAGTGTGCCCTCAATAAGTTTGCAAGCGACACCAAGTTGGGCAGCAGTGTTGATCTGCATGAGGGTTGGAAGGCTCTGCAAAGGGACCTGGACAGGCTGGATTGATGGGCTGAGGCCAATGACATGAAATTCAATAAGGCCAAGTGCTGGGTTCTGCACCTGGGTCACAACAACCCCATGCAAAACTACAGGCTTGGGGAAGCTGCCTGGCAGAAAAGGACCTGGGAGTATTGGTCTATAGCCCGCTGAACATGAGCCAGCAGTATGCCCAGGTGGTCAAGAAGGGCAGTAGCATCCTGGTCTGTATCAAAAATAGTGTGGTCAGCAGGACTATGGAAGTGATTTTGCCCCTGTACTCGGCACTGGTGAGGCTACACCTCGACTACTGTGTTCAGTTTTGGGCCCCTCAATACAAGAAGGACATGAAGATGCTGAAGTGGGTCCAAAGAAGGGCAACGAAGCTGGTGAAGGGTCTGGAGAACAAGTCTTACAAGGAGCAGCTGAGGGAACTTGGGTTGTTTAGCCTGGAGAAAAGGAGGCTGAGGGGAGACCTTCTTGCTCTCTACAACTACCTGAAAGGAGGTTGTAGAGAGGTGGGAATCAGTCTCTTCTCCCAGATAACAAGCAATAGAATAAGAGGAAATGGCCGCAAGTTGCACCAGGGGGGTTTAGGTTGGGTATTAGGAAAACTTCACAGAAAGGATAGTCAAGCATGGGAAGAGGCTGCCCAGGGAGACGGTGGAGTGACCTTCCCTAGTGGTATTTAAAAGATGGGTAGATGAGGTGCTTAGGGACGTGGTTTAGAGGTGGAATTGGTAGTGCTTGTTTATGGTTGTACTTGATGACCTTAAAGGTCTTTTCTAACCACTACGATTCTGTGATTCCAGCATCTCTCTGCTCTCTTAAATTTATGTCTGCACTATCAGACACAAAACAGCAACGCGTATTCACCTCTGCATTTTCAGGTTGCTGAGGTATAACTGACCACTAGACTACCTGCAAAACAGCACTCAGACCATGGAGAAGATTAGAAGGGGAAGGAAAAAGATAACACCTCAAGCAAGCAAGTTACTAGAGGAAATAATAGGGAAAGAACCCCAGTTTAGACTCTTGCTACCTGAAGATCCAGGCTTAGTATTCTGACATTATTAATTTCAAATTTGAGGTCCAATCAACTCCCAGGCAATGCAATCTTATTGATTGATGAAGTGAACAATGCTTGCAATGAGTACGGAAATGAAAGAGTTAACACAAAAAAAGACAACTAAAAAAAAAATATACTACCATTATGGCCCCTTTATAATGTCAGAAGGAAGTTGTTAAGCTGTCATTCCACAGATGTTCATCCACACATATACAAGAACACAAACAAATCTCATGGGATCCCTAACTTCATGTGTGGCATACATAAACGTTAAAATTCTTCCATCATCACAAATTTCTCCTTCCTCCTGCTGTGATAACAACACAGGGAATAAAAGCACATCACTTCCAAAAAAAGGATTAATCGAGCTCAGGAAGCATGGACTGGCCCATGAAAAAGCACTGATGTCCTGAAAATGCACAAGGAAAACTATGCTGAAATTACAGAGGAAAAAAACACCAGCTTATATCAGGTACAGCAATTATTCTTAAATACTACAGGTCTGTGGATTCACATCTGTTCTGCTAGATTTTTCTTTGTCTTTAAAAGAAAAGAATAGCAACAATTTTACTATATAATTATCTTCTTTCCCTTCAACAAATGTTGATTTTTTTTTTTGTTAATTGCAGGTAAAAAGACAAAGCTCAGCCATTTAGGCAAAATAGCTTAGAATTAATTTTCTGTTTTAAAACACTAGCAAACAGCAATAAGCTTCTCTGCAGAAGTTTCCACAGACTTGCACCTCTTTGTCCTTGTTGCGATACTGCAAAGATCATCAGAGGAAGAAAATGCTTCTCATCGTATTTCGGACACAACTGGTAGAATTAAGAAGAGAGAAGTTTGGAAATTGGTTTTATACTTTTTAATGCAGGAAATTAGGGAGGAGGGTTGCAAATCCTAGCTCAAAATGTGGCCATTTTATCGAGTCATGTGGTTGCTCATGAGAGCAGACTGCAACAGTAAGTCCTCAAATGACTTCAGCTACCCTGTCGTAAAACCCACTGTTTCTAGATAGCAAAAGATGCTCTCGTCAGTGAAAGAAAAGCTGCAGCTGGAAAAAAAACTGCCCTGCAGGAAGCTTCAAAGAAAAGACCATATTGACAGTTCACTGGAAAAAGAGAACTGTATTTTGGTGAAGAAAAATCTCCATTGCCTGGGATCAAAAAGCAGCTGAACCCCAAACCTGGTTGCTTCTTTGGTTCATATACTCCCAGTGTGTCACTGTATGTCATTTTGATCCAGTACAAATTTTGCACTGCCTGTCCTTATGACTTTATTAACTCCAAATCCTGCAGCAGTTGGGGCTGTATGAATAACTGGGTTTAGAAGCCAAATTGGTGGCTTAACAAAATAAAACATAAAATATAAGGCAAAAAAAGAGGTTTTCTTTTTTGTAAGGAAATGTTTGGTTTGGGCTCAGTTTTGGTTAAAACAGAGATGCTTCTGGATAACTCCCACCCTTTCTTGGGTGGGTCCTTCCCAGTTTTCTCTTTTGGACACACCTCTGCTCCATATAAACTAGGGAGAAACAGCCAGCAGCACCACTGAGCGCCCTAATCCTAAGGCAGCGAAGTCTCTCATTCACTCTGATACTATAAATGCAGAAACACCTTATGGAAAGTAGAATAGCTCTGCCAGCAGAGATTGACAGAGGCTGTCTGGTGCTCACAGTGCTCTGCTGAGAGGTGTCAGATCTCCCTTCACATCCCATCACAGACCCACATGGAGCAACCACCTCCATCTGGCTGTTGGGTTCTTTTTATGAATGGCACTGAAACTGCCTTTTTGGCAGAGATTTTGTTCAACCAAGTGGTGTTGACAGTACCCACACCAATTTGTAGAGGTGTAAGGCCAGGTAAGGAGGCATTGGCTTGCTCTGCAGCCTGAAAGTCAAATTTGTAACCTCTCTCCTTGCAGCAAGAGCGTAGAGATGTGAGCTGAGCATACCCGTAGAGCAGGTGGGAAAGCTGAACATCCAATCAGCCCAAAATCTCTAACAAAAGCTAATATGGCCTGGAGGAACTCTGACATGGGGCTGGCGATGTGTTTTTTGTACGAGGGGAAGTAACAGCCTTGTAGACTTGAGATGCTCAGCCTCACGGAGAGACCGGGCGTATTTTACTTGGTGAGAGGCTGGACTGCTGAGGAGCAAACCCTTTCATAGTGGCTTGTAAGGCTGAGCTAGGCTTGAACAAAACCAGTGTTTGTTTTCATATCCTGTGATAAAATAAAAGACCTACTGGTCCTTGTCAAACCTGCAAAATTAGTGAAAAAGGAGAAAAAAACCCAACAAAAAACCAAAACTCTGAAAAAGGGGATTAGAAACTGCAGTCCTTCTGCAATATTGCCTGAAGCTATTTGGAAGTTACAATTGTAACTAATCGATGACTGCAAATAACTTTCTCCTTAATAAGAATGATGAGCTCTGGAGAGCTAAAAATAATGCTCAGATATTTTAAATCTGAATTTTCACTTTAAAAGGCCATTACTGAATGTCAGCACCACACAGATGGGAGAAAAATCTTCACACAGTCTAACAACTTGATGAGTCTTTTAACGAATGACCAAGTCTCCTCTTCACTAGAAATTAAATCTTCCTCTTAATGTTTCGCTTTTCTTTGAAGCAGTGAAGATGAGACTGAAAATAACAATAATAAAAATAAAAAGGCAGAGCAAAGAAATATCTGGGAAACATGAGTAAGAGAAAAACTACTGGATAGTTCACTGCTTTTAATTCACAGTGAAGTATTTATAGATGCTAAGGGTCACTGGTAGTCTCACTAGTAAACAACAGCAGCTGGTTGAAATTGTACCTCTAGAATTTCATTCATTTTACTGCTGACAAATAAACTCAGTGAATCAATGCCAATGTAATATAGTGTCTGCACAGAAACATAAAAAAACACCCAGTTTGAAAAAAAACCCCAACTCTCAGGAATTACAAAGGGAAAATGCCATTAAGAACAGATCTCACCCCATCCACATCACCTGGATTTACCTCCCTCTGTATTTAAAGGTGTTTCTATAACCAGTTTTCTGCCTTGCAGTTGTTTTCTTTCTTCAAAGCAGTCACAAAAATATATGTTTCTGCCTGTATATTCTGTATAAGAATTAAAGCATCAATGTTGCTGACTGTTCCCTCCCTGCTTACTCAGTGGTATCTCCTTATAACCCACACTCATGACCTCACCATCTCCCTCACACTCAAATTAGCAGCACAACGTTATCTGATAGGGAATCTCACATTTCATTATTTAATAGGTTTGTGTTCATCATCAACTATAGCCACTTGCAGTGACACAGTCCATTCTGGAAGCACTCAGCCTCTCAACAGTGAAAAAAACCCCCTATAACGTACATCTAAAGCACAAATATGTGAGTAAAAAAGTAGCGAGAGTGGTGGCTGCCATCACTGACATGCACATAGCTAAAGCAAGTGAAGACAGTGGCTTAATAAATATGGGATGCTTTACTCTGACACTGATGCTCATGGGGTTTTCTAAAAATGACCTGCAGCTTAACGCACTTGTTTTGAGATGCAAGAGAAAAATAACCATTAGACAGTCCCTCTCCAGTGTAATTTTCTTGGCAAAGTTGGGGTTTTTATGAGTATGTGTGTATATATGACACAAGTAAAACTAAAAATAAGTAAAAATAGTTATTTATACAGCTTGAATCAGTTATTGAAAAGCAAAAAGTTCCTTTGTGTGGCTGTATCACCACTTCTGTGAGAAGCAGCAGTGTGAGTCTGACCACTGCTTAGATCCTCGCTCAGCTCAGGGAAATCTGATCCAGCAATTTGGCATCGCCTGAGCCCATCACAGGAGGTTTTCCTCTGGAAGCAGCTTCCCTGCATCAAATCACAGTGCTTCATGGCAGGACAGCATCTATCTGTAAGATGCTGAGCAACTGGATACTTTTCTTTCACAGGAGAAAAGAAAAAAAAGATGTTTCTGTGTATGTGAATAAATGGTATGTGAATAAAGGTCAGATCACAGATATGGTTTGCAGTCTTCAAGCTGCAAAGTCTCTCAGAGTACTTAAAAGGTTTCCTGGGATGCCTGGACCAACCCACCCTGTGCCCATCCCATCCCACTAGTTTGAGGCTGCTACACGTGGTTTGGCAGGAGGCAGAGTGCTGTCAGAACACTTAGCACCAGGAAAACCTCATGAGAAAGTGGCACTACAGCACGGTGCCGCATGTGCCCCGGCAGCTCTGACCTCTCTGCATCACTCCCCAGCGGTACGAGGAGCAACGATGCCCTGACTTTTGCTTTTATCGCCACCAGCTTCTGGGAAAGTCTGGCATTGTTTTCCCACCCTCTCATGCAAGCCCCTTTTTGGGTGTGGAATTTCTTTTTCTTGCTTTTTTTTTTTTTTATCCTGCCCTTCCCACAGCTTATACCTAGAGATATGAACTCAAGGTTTGACTGCCCACAATCTCACACTGGGTTCTACACAAGAAGGAATAATATTACAGGCGCAAAGGTGGGGTGGTGTAGGGGTAGACCTGTTGGCTCTGCACAACCCGGGCCATCCCTCTAGCCTTTCTCTTGGGTAAATCTGGCAGAGAGCAGGCAGGGAGTGACAACAGCTCTGCCATGCTCCCCACGGCTGCAGCACAGCAATCCTCCCCATGCCACCAAGGAAATGACAGTGGGAACAGCAATGGGCCACTCCATCCCACTTAGGGCCACAAAGATGATGAGGGGACTTGAGTATCTCCCATATGAGGAAAGGCTGAGAGAGCTGGGACTCAGCCTGGAGAAGAGAGGCCTGAGAGGGGATCTTATCAATGTCTATAAATACCTGAAGTGTGGGGACCAAATAGATTGGTCCAGGCTCTTTTCAGTAGTACCCAGTGACAGGACAAGGGGGCAAAAACTGGAACACTGGAAGTTCCAGACAAACTTCTTTACTGTGAGGGTGACAGAGCACTGGAACAGGCTGCCCAGAGAGGCTGTGGAGTCTCCATCTCTGGAGATGTTCAAAACCCACCTGGACACTTTCCTGTGCAACCTACTGTAAGGAACCTGCTTTGGCAGGGGGTTGGACTGGATGATCTCCTGAGGTCCCTTCCAACCCCGACCATTCTGTGATTCTGTATAGACACTAGCTACCCCACAAGCACAAACGTCAACTTTGCAGCCTAGGCCCGCTGCATCAACACCTTCCTCTCTGACAAGAGTGAGAACTGGTTCAACTTGTGTTGAACTTCACCAGAGGGGACCAAGAGCAGATCACAGGCAGTCACCACGGCTTGAGTGTGGGCTCAGCGCTTCCAAATGATTAGAGAGGAGACATCTGTAGCTACACAGATGCAGTACGGGATGGCCTATACATATGCAACTCCTGGTCCACATGCTCAGCAGCCAGGTGAGTGCTTAAACTTACACTAAGGAGGACTTGAGCTGAAGGACTCTCACTTTTTATTTCCCTCTGTGCCTAACCTCAGCAAGGCGAGTGCCATCTTCTCATGTTTACAAGAGAAAAGAGACAACAGAAATACAAATGGCCACTTGTGGGATGCTTCAAAGCTACCAGACTCTGCTTTTATATGGAAAATACAGAAAAGAAGATAGGTTGAAAGAGGACAACAAGTGGAAGGTAGCAGATTCAGGAGCAGGGTAAGAAAAGGAAAAAAAAAAAAAAAGTTGGGAGAAGGTGATAGAGAGCAGAGCATGAACTACAGCTGGGTGAAATCCTCTCTGAATCTGTCAGTGCAGTGGGCAAGACCATGAATTTGAGAGAGGTTACCAGAGATCGCTGAAAGTGCAGGACTACATGCAATGAGAAACTAAATTTGTTGTTAAAAGTAGCTACCAAGAACTTGAAAAGCAGGAAACCAGTGAGGGATCTACAGTTTGTGCCTCGTGGCTTCACAGTAACAGGGTAGTAGGACAGGAAAAAGTGGAAAATCCTGGTTAAGGATGACTGTGAAGGGAAAGTTATGTTAAGTGAAGAGGAGAAAAATAGACTAAGGTGTTTAAGTCACAGAATATGCAGGAAAGAAACCTACAGCATGGAACAAAACAGTGATGAGAGAAGCAGAGCAGAAAAGAAAGTGTTAGAACACCCAGGTTCAAGAAGTGGCCATTTTCAAACAAGAGAAAACTCATTCAGGTTTGAAGGTCAGGCCAAGGCCAAAGAGTAAAACCAGAGGACAACAGGGAAGAAATGGCATAGAGAAAATCAGGAGAGAGCCAGGAGGGAAAGTGGTATCAATGGACAAAGCTACAAGCAAATGAGAGAGAAGAGGAACCAAGAATGGTGCTGAGGAGGAGAAATGGGATGGTGAAAGCAGGCAGGGTAACAACTTCTGAACAGAGCAAGAGCTAGAGAGAGACAGATGCTCACCGACATCTGCACGCAGCAAAAACCTCAGCCTGTGTGGGAGAAATATTGCTTTGTTCCAGAAGAGAGAATTTCTTCTGGTACTTGATATTATTTCCTTCCCTTCTGAATACAGAATAGAAACACTTTTAAATAGGATTTAAACCTAGCAGTAGAAAGTGTTAATATTTATATAACTGAGTGGCCTTAAGCCAATGGAAAAACTATACACCAACAAATGTGTGATTATCTGATATTTGATAAAGATATTAGAGGTTATCTAGTTTTTAAAATGACTTTATGTCATTAAGTAATGATTCTTTCAAAATCAATGAAGAGCAGATGCTAGCTGAGGGCATTAATTAGCACAGCCTTCTTTGATGTGTAAAAAAATCCCATGGTCTACCTTCCAGAATTGGCCGTGGGTATTTACAGACTAACCCGCACACAGGCAGTAGCTCGGGTGGCAATTGGCAAGGGCGCAACAAAACCCAGCCAGGCTCGTTGGAAAGTGGACAAGCAGCAAGCTGACTTTTAGTTCTTGGACTAGACTGCATTTCCCAAAATCTCTGTATCATCTGAGAATCTCAAAGAAGAGACCAGGATCTACAGCAAATTGCTACAGTACCAACATGAGCTTGCAAGTCTATGGGAACAAGAGGAAAAATATCTGTCTTCCTTAGCTTCTAGGAAAATGTAAAATCTAAATACAGCAAAGGAAAAGAGAGAGTGAGGAGGCAGATAGAAGAATCAGTCAGAAAAATCTTGCCATAAAAAACTTTTTCCTTTTTGTTTGGTCAGTAAGATTTTTTTTAATTTTTTTTTCTTAAAAATAGATGTGATTTAGATGAAAAGGTTCTTAACCTGCCCCTGGACATCCCTCTTTGTACACTGAGTAAACTCAAGCACCTCCATGCATACGTGCACCAAAATGTTTTGCAGAAGAAGTGTAAAGTGCTTTGCCCAAAGCGACAGGAGCTCCAGCTCCAAGTCAGAACCCCTGGCCCTGGCATTGCATTTCCTCCTCACACTGCTCTGCTCTGCTCCCACCTGAGTATAAAGCACTGAAATCCTCATCTCTACAGCACTGTGTGCCAGCGCTTCGGAGATCAGCATTTCAGTCGATGTTACTGCGCTGCTGCCATTGCACACAAGAGAGCGGCACAGCAGGGGAAAAGCAACACAATATGCAGAGCTGGAGAGGCACACACGGCTGGGGAGGGGTGAGGGCAAGAGTGTGGTAATGCAATATAAAGGGGTGGGGGAGAAAGAAATGGAGAAAAATAGAACTATTGTACATGAATAGGAACCTTGGGCCCTCTCCTTCCCAGAGTCTCTAACAGCAGGATGCCTCTAGCCACAATAAATCTGCCGTTTCCTGAGCGAGGATTTGAGTGACCTGCAGAATATTTTCTATTTCTTTCCCTGAAAAGGGAAAGATTAGGAAATCTTTGCTACAACCCCCCTGTGCATCTGAGTATCTGTGACAATTTTACGATGACTTCCCTCTTGCCTCTACCATGTACTTTAAAATTAAAAACAAAATGATACTGCAGAGGCTGAAAGAGCTGAAATCTGACCCAGCACTATCTGAGCTCCGGCTGCATCATCCCCTAGACCCAGCCTGGCATGGCACATACAGGGACACCAGCACTCAACTGACTGAGCAGAGCACTTCCAGCTTTCCAGGCACAATGGTCAGAGCTAAAGGAAAAAAACAACCCCTCAAAAAAGAAAACAAATGCTACAAACAAACACTAAAAAATCAAAAGGATCAAAAATAACTGGGCAGTAATTTTAATATTACAGATTTCATGGCATGTTAACTATTGATAACCGCTGAGGGCAAAGACTTGTTGCCATCAATCAGAAGAGCAGTGTAATTGAAGAAAGTATTTTGGTCTGCTGAATTTGGCAGCATCTTAACGTCTTTGTTAAACCAGGAAGGGCAACCTACATCACCAAAATCTCCTCACGGTACCTGTGTCAGGCTTGAGTGCCGTTACACAGGATTAGTGTTATACACTGATAATGCTCTTTGGAGCGAAAGCTGATTGAACTTTGCCCCTTAAGAGCGTTTAGACAGTCTAGTGGTCTGCTAACCGACATGGGTTTGTCCACAGTTCTTCCATTACAAACAGGCAGAGAGCTTCTCGGTCTCCTGAGCCTCTTCTGCAAAATCCTCCTCATCCTCACTTATCTGTCACATAGTTAGGGAAATACTCATCATCCTCACCCCAGATGCTATTTAGTCACTGATTTGGAAGTCGCTGTGTAAATTCTGTATCAGCCAATGTCTCTCTTGAGTAATGTTGCAGAAGAGGACGCTTACACTACCTTTTACATTTAGGTGTTTTGACAGATGTGCTTTTGCAGATTTAGTGGCTGTGGTTTAATACATTATTGCTCTGGCCTTCTGCAAAGGTTACTGTTCTCAGATCAACAAAGGACAAATGGGATGTGTGTCTCTGCCTCAGCAACTGCTAGCAAAGGTGGGCTTGTATTAACATATCAACTACAGAGCACCAGCACTGAGATACCAATATGGTAGCTGCTGCAAGAGCAGAAATTATTATAGAGATACATGGTGAAAACACCTGAAAATCTTTGCAGTAAGGTGCATCAAGATCCAGCTGCCAGGTGGGAAGCCAAAATTTCTGGAGGGAAATTGGTTTATGGAGTTCCTACCTCTCCCCAAGCTCTAGTATCTCATTCCCATCCTTGCACATCACCATATTGTCCCTTGGTTTGAGCCACTGCAACCATCTGTGAGGTCATCCAGCAAAGAGGCGAACTGAGGCAGACAGAAAAAACCCCAGCACTCCTCCCTATGCTTAAGGATTATTTTTAGCCCAGACCAGTTGATAATCTGGTTCATGGCTTGTCTCTCAAACTACAGCATCAGCACAACTGAAGAGGCAGCCTGAAAAGGCTGCAGGGAGAATGAATACACAGAAAAAGGGTGAAGTCTTTAAACCACTGCTGTTGCCTTAGCTTTTGGACTGCAAAATTGTAGCTTGACTGGTAACCCTAAACTGCCAAATAACCCATTATCCAATAATAATTTAAACAACCCAATCCAGAATTCCAAAATTTTCTCAACTCCTGGTGCTCTTCATTCCATGTAGATGTTTTTGAGAGCAAGACTACAACCAGTGGTGGAAACAGGGGGGTTGGACTAGGTGATCTCCTGAGGTCCCTTCCAACCCCTATCATTCTGTGAGACAGTAAGCACAAACCTTATAGGG
>NW_010304340.1:33746-53681 GCF_000700745.2 Antrostomus carolinensis | reverse complement strand
GAATTAGGCAGCAGTCTAATGCTGAAGGAGATGGATTTACATTTGAAGGCGTCTCACACATGGTATAAATGTCACTCCTTCCTTGTGGCCCTCCCTTCCTCCCAAAGTCACTGGAAAACAAAAGAAAACACACATACACAAAAAAAAAAAAAAAAATCAAAGAAGAGAAGAAGTTAAAAGTGGAACCAAACCAAAAGTAAATAAAAATGTTTTACCTGACTCCCCTGGGTACAGAACAGCAGGCCTCGCAATAATGAGAGTGAGGAATGAAATTTTAAAATGAATGCAAGTGGGAGAAACTGCAGAGAAAATTGAGACAGAGTTTCACTGTTATTTATCCCAGACAAAGCATACATGCTCAGCTCTGAGCAATCCACGGCACAGAAATGGCACCAGGTTGGAGCTCTGACACAACTAATCTTCCTTTTCTATTCCCGTCTGTGCTTTTGAGGAAAAAAGGGGAGAGAAAGCAATTTGGTGTAGTGATGCAACTTGTTTACTTCTCTGTACCCGTTCAGATATATTGGCTGAAATATATTTTGGGAGGTGCAAGAGGGGAGGAAAGAGAAAGGGAAGGAAGCAGAGAGGGAATTACAGGAATAGAAGGAAGACAAATTTGTAAGATAGGCCTTCAGATTTTGCCACTGCCCAGTGGTTCATGCAAGCAGCATCCATATGGTCAACAGCATGCCAACAAAATTACATGGGTTACCTAAAACTTACTGTGCTCCAACTGTTCAAGCTCTGGCTCATTTTAACACAGTGGAAATGCTCAAATGAGCACCTTAGATGGCAGATCTAATGGGACAGCATGTGCCTGGCCTGATTTACCACCACAAAAAGCCATCCCAGTCCACTGCCGGGGACCGCAACTCCTTCTGCGGAGACAGGATGCGCTCAAGCGGTTGGGTAATTCAGCTCACGGCACGGCCGTGCGCGCCGGCACCCTCACCCTTTGTAGGTCGGGATACGGAGGGAGGCCTCAGGTCACCCTCCACTCCCAGCTCAGATCCTTGTCACTGCAAAGGGAAGAAGGGGGTGGAGAAGATGGTGGAGATGAATGTTTATTAGCGAATATTGGCTCATTTTTTCTGTCATTCTCTAAAGCTTTTTCCTTGTCCCTAATGAAACCTAAATGGTATCACAAAGGCAGAGACAGTCTCTTAGGTTAAGAAAACAACAAAACCTACCAAGCCACCAACTTCTGACTGCTTTATAAGCAGCTCATTAGAGCTGATACATCAACATTTACATGACAGAGTCCTCTTTATTAGAAGCAAACTGTTCACAAAATACATTAACGACTGTCACCTATGTACTCAGTCCTTTGTAGTCTGCCTAATGCTTCAGAATGTGTTAGAATCACAGGTAAAAGTTATAGTAGCATACAGCTCAGGAAATAAGAGTCTTTTAAAGGTTTAATTCAACTACTAATGGATTTTCTCCCAAGTTAGGAAAAATTTATATATTGCTGATTTACTGCAGGTGTGGTAACTGAATTTGGACTTACACATACCAGCTGCAAGCAAATCAAGGAAAAGGCTTCATAAATCAGTTTAAGGCACTGTAGGGTTCATGGTGCTTGGACTGAAACAGAATTTCCCCACACAGGCTCACAAAACAAATGGGAGTTTATAATTTTCTCTGTCACAGCTCATAACTTTTAAAGGTTAGAAATCAAAACACCACCGCAGTGGAATTTCATGCATTTGAATGGGATGGACATAAGGCATCCCAGAAAATGATCTATATCATCCCCTCTTCATACAACAAAAGAATGAAGAATGCAATGGTTGTGACAAAGGCATTGACTAATTGCATCATTCGGTAAATACTTTCCCTTGAAATTTTTCTGAATAGATCAAGATTTTTTACTTTTTCTTTGTTTTACAGAGACTGTTCTCCAGAAATTATTTTGCCTTTTTAAATGCATCTTCCAACGCACACTCCATTTTCCATTTGTTTTATTTTTTTTTTTCCAACAAGTTGCACTGGCTCAGAGTCAGACAAGAAGCCACAGTGACTTTATCTAAGAAATATGAGGTGGCAGAGATCCAGTACGCCCAGCACTCAAGGTGAAAGAACAGCACGGAAAAAGATTCACAAATTAATTGTCAATTATGGAAGACCGCTGGAGTGAATACTAGATGCATGCATGGGATAATTTACCCAGGCACCTGCACGGCTGAGCTGTGGATAGTGCTGAAGCAATGACTCTATTTTTAAAAAGAATGAGGTATCATCGTTGGAAAAGGACATAAAAAAAGAGGAGCAAGTTTAAGTGCTTCCATACACATAAATTCAGTGGAGTTAAGCACCAAAGACCCAAATGGACGACGGTTCTCTGGAAGAAGAGTAACTGACTGAAGGAAGCTGCCTGTAAGGAAGGCAAGGAAGGGAAATGAATTGCTCATACAGTTTCTCCACTGTGTGCAGGCAACCAGAAAGATGCTGTTGTACCCATACCCACAATATGGGATCCTGTGGCAGGAGGTGGAACATACTAAGAACTCATTTCCCATACGATGTTGCAGGAAAGTCACCAGGTGGTGAGGACTTCCACCTTCTCTGACACAGGTGGTTTTGACAAAGAACCTGGGAGTACTCCATATCCAATTTCCTGGAAACGCTGCACAAACTCTGGATCCTTCCTGAACAAACATCAGCGAACTGCTTCTTGGTTTGTGAGACTCAAGGATGACACAGCAAACTCACTTTCTCATCTGCGTTCTTCATGTACCTCCTTGATCCTAGCTGCCATTGACATGCCACAGGAGTGCGGGAAGGACTAGAGATTAGAGTCAGCACAGCAGCTGCTCCTCCTGGCTCTTTGAATAGAGGGAAAACAGCTTTTTGCCCAATGCATGGGGAGTGATATCATCAAGTTAGCAAGCCAAGAACAGAAGGGATACATCAGAAAGGAAACAGGAACAAGAGCTTCCCCTTACAAAGCAAACAGTCGTGACTTTTTAGAGCAAAATCTTTGCCTAAAAAGCTCTCACGAAGTACCTCACGGGAGGTTCAGACCATTTTCAAGTGCTGGAAGAAAAACAGGCCTGGGGTTAGAGTGGTAACCTGGATCTGGGGAGACCCACTTCAGTTCTTTGCTCTGCCAAGCGTTCTTGCATGACCTTAGGCAAAAACACTGAAGCTGTAGTTAGCGGATACCTTGGCTTCAAAGGCAAAGTCAGTCTAAGAAGTTCTTGCCTTCCCCCTGCCTGCTGATTGCTGCCTCCACACTTGTACTGCCCTGAGAGCCCACAGCCCTGTAAATCGAATTACTGAACAGAAAGACGTTAAAAGCAAGTTTTCTGTTGTATTTTGGAGGGAGGAGGGTAATTTTGCATTGGACTGATTCAAGGATCCACAATAAATCAGCTACAGCAGCAAAACTGCTGGAGAAGAGGGGATGCTGAGGAAGCCCATGGCGGCACAGGGGCTGGAATAAGCAACCAGGAGGAAGGCTGCACAGCCAACGTGCTGTCCAAGCCACGTGGAAGAACCTCCTTGGTGGTGCCAGATGCACTTGGACAGCATTAGCCAGTGCTGTTTGAGAAGGATGGGTCTCCTCCTCCTCGGCTGCCTCTCCAGCCCTCTTTGCAGGGATGGCTGCCATCCTAGCAGGGGTGGCGGAAGGAAACATGTCAGCACTTCACTTGCTGCAGTTTGGAGGAAGAAACAGCCAGGAATTTGCTTAAGCCAGCAGCACCACGGAATGCAATACACTGTTTAACCTCCTCCCTAAACCCTGGACTCCCAGGCATTACCTCCTAGCTGGGGATGGCAGCACCACTCACGCTCCCCGGCTGCTGAAAGGATAAATAGAGTCAAGGTGCTGAGACACCCCAGATAAATGGGGACCACGGGGAGACTGGCAACAGAAAGCAGCAGCCAGTCTCATTTTGGTAAGCTCCAATTTTAAAAGCTGACATGCAAATCTCTGCTTACCCTACATAATATGAACATTCTCCTCCAAACCCCGGCTCCTGATTAACTCAGTACATCACTTGCCAGCGCTGTCTGAATGAGCCTGTGAGCCCAATTAGCAGCAGATGCAGCACTAACACTCCTCACCTGCTGTGCTTACCAGTCTTCAGATCAGGAAGGGAAGGGAATATATCAAAGGCTTGCGGAGGGAAGGAAGCTTAGAAAAGGGCTCAGAAAGGATGAGGGAAATAGATGTCTGCAACTGTTCCTCAGGCAAGGAAGCAGAGCCCTATACAAAAGGGAAAACATACGGGCCTAGGGAAAACATTGCTACAGATCATGAAAAACATCCAAAGGGCTGCTCCAGTGCCCTGGGAGCGCAGCACGGGGTGTAGCCGGGAGTGCTGCTGGGGCTTGGAGACCTCCTGGCCTTGCCTGAGCCCCAGGGAACTCTGCCACATACAGAGCTTCTCTCCATGTGCTTTAATACATCAATGTGGGCACCTAAGTCATCCCACCTTTTCCATGAGTTCTCTTTGACCTGCTACTGTTTCTTTAGTGCCTCAAACAATTAATAAGGAGCCTCTCAGGCCTACAGCTCCAATACTAATAAGGTCCGGACAGGTAGCACTTAACTAAACTTCTCTGAACTCCCAAACTCCAAACCTGTCTCCAGATTTTACCTCTGAATCTCTATACTAATGAACTGACTTCTGTTACCCACCAAATTATCTGTCAGCTTCTGTAATTCAGCTGTTGGTACTATTTTATAACGCTATGAAAAAATGTGCCAATTCAGATTTTTAGTCAGAGGAGCAGAGAACCTGCCTTTGGGAGGAGGTCCTAAAATAAGGGTTAGGTAGATAGATGCAAATCCCTGAAGCTTTGAGATGTTGGAAAAAGTGGATTTAATGCTGTATTTAATGCTATAATTTTTCTATCAACCAGCAAAAGGCAGCTGCATACCGTGTGCACTGGATGCTTGCATCTCATTCTAAGCAGCCTAAATCTCTCTGAGTATTTGGCAAGGAGAGTCTGGGCAGGGCACACAAACCAGCAGCCAACTCAGCAGTAACTTTTACATGTCCATCTATTCTAAACTTCACCTGTTACAGCAGTAGAAGGATAATGGGTTTTGGTTTTTTATTTTTTTAGAATAGTAAATGCATCTCTTACATACCTAGCAGTCACATATTTGGTGAACCTTTTTTTAGCGTTATCTTCAAGATAGTCACTGTGGCTGTAGGACACAAATGCAATAGAAAAACTTCTAAAGACCAATCCTATACAAAGCATAGTCAAACAGGCCATATAGGATTCCAGGCCCATTTCTGTACATTTTTATTGGTGTCTAGATATTAAATTTGTGGCCTCCAGTGACTGCTGACCAGCCCCTAAGTGCTGGCCGCACATCACCCACTGGCTTGACAGCAGTCTCAGTGGAGAGACATCACCCAACTGAAGACAACTGGATTGTGCAACACAGAAAAGCTTCCTGCAGTTACTGACAGTAGTTGATATAAAAAAAATGCTTCAGTCTCCAAAAATATATCACAAATGGCCAACATTTCCAAACAACGCTCATGACAGAAACACAATTAAATAGATGAGTTTGTTTTCTACAGACACATTCCCTTATCTTTGAAACAGGAATGATGATGCATTTTCAGAAAGAGGAAATTAATGTCTCTTTCACTGGGCTTTACAACTGTATTTGCTTTTTTATACATTTACTCCTCATTTACAGCATGGAAAACTACTTCTACATGTTGACACAGAGAGCTGTCAGTGGTGACCATGCCATTATGGTGAGACACCCAAACCTATGTCCAAATTCCACCCTTTACAGGTCAGGTACACAGATCAGAGGCAGAAACACAGATGCAAAAGACCTGGAGCAAACAAACAGTGGAAGAGATTTTTAGCCAATGTAATAAAGAAATTTTTTTAACTACTTTTCTAATCTGGCTTTTCAAAGCAGAAGATAAATTAGAATTCTTGCATTATTTCAGTCTAAATTGAGAAGCAAAGGAAAAACCTGTCTTTAATACTGAAAATAAAGGAGAGAGGTGAGGTAGCAACCTGCTCTTCAGTTCTCTAGAGGACAAATAATAAAGCAGCATACAGCAGGTCCAGCCCCAGGTCTACCATGGGATCTCTGGTCAGCTCCTGGCTATTACTGGAGCCTCAAGGCAATGCCCATGACAGATCCTCCTCTTTCCCAAGGGCATGCCGTACTTTAGCTTTTAGTCTTCATGTTCTTCCAGAGTACTGGGATACATAATATGGAGTGAGGGACACAGAGCAGACAACTGGGCACGTCTGGACAACGCATGTAAGACAGCTGCTGCCTGCCCTTGCAGAGAACTCAGTGTACATTATGTCTTGTGATTTTACATTTCATGACATACCTGTCATGTACCTGAGAAGTCTGTCATTTTTTAAATCCTATCCTCCAGGTACCATTTCATTTTTATGGCACGACAAATGCATAAGCATCTGTGAAGTGAATTCCCTCTAGTTGAGCAGATATCATCATTATGCCATGCATCCATCCTAGACCATTGGTTTTAGCTGGAACAGGAGTTGCAATTTCAAAAGGTGTAAGCAGTTTCCTTGGCAAGAGTCCAAACCAATGTGATCCTTTTGCTCTTGAACATCCTAGTACATTTTTTTTTTTTTTTGACCCAACATCATGACTCTGTTTATTCAATATAATTTATGTTACTACAAGGCATGCGTGGGGCTGAGGAACAAACACTGGAAAAAGATTTCACAGATCTGGCATTCAAATTGTGTCAAATATGCTCCTACACACGCATTCTATAAGAGAGTGAACATTTAGATGAAATTCCATAAACCTATCTCTTTTTAAAGACAAGCAATCACAATGGTCCAAAGCTTATAGCATGAAGGATTCTGAGTTAAAAGGAATTTGGGTCATGAAACTCTGAGAAGGAAAATTTTCTTTCACAGGGCCTACACTCTTGGTGCTTTTGATTCAAAAGCAGAGAAGTGCTTTTGGGGTGTTTCCAAAATGGTCTTTTCAAAACTGACCCTCCCCTTCCCTCCCCTGCTTTTGCAGAGGGTAAAGGTGTTGCCCTCATGACTGTCCAGTATGCACTTGCACCCAGGTTAGTTCCTACCTAGTCAAATACATGTATCCTGACCTCCCCAGTACAGAGACAATTGTAACAGATGAAAATCACAGCTCTACCCCTCTTTTGGCCAGCAACCTCATTCCTTGTATTACAGAGATTGCAACACACAGGTGCTACCAATAACTAACACCATTTCTCCTGCCTAACATCAGGCAGCTCTCATTGAGTCAACATCTCAACATCTCATGGTTTTACTTCACTGGGTCTAGATAGTATGACCATGGATGACTGAGGCAACCAGCAGAAACGTCAAGGCCACCCAACCTTGGCCAGCATCACCAGTACAAAACACCAGGATGGGACAGCAGCGAGGCTCACTTAATATCAAATGAAAGCCTGTATGTGGTGGATCACGCTTGCCTGTTCTTGACTCTTGAGACTGCTAGGAGGATTGGGTTGTCGAGCACTCTGAAAGCACGGAGTGTGACATTTGACAAAATCAAAAGGTGTAAATAATATATGCATATTCTTCTGTCCCCAGAGACAAAGTTACTCTATTACAAACTGTAAATAAATAATAAAGACATTAAGCCAAGAGCACACAGAAATACACAGAAGAATATATCCGAGCTGTGACTTTACAGCTGCAACTTGGGA
Source organism: Antrostomus carolinensis (assembly GCF_000700745.2). Classification (NCBI taxonomy): domain Eukaryota; kingdom Metazoa; phylum Chordata; class Aves; order Caprimulgiformes; family Caprimulgidae; genus Antrostomus; species Antrostomus carolinensis. The sequence goes on along the minus strand of NW_010304340.1, from coordinate 45,996 downwards.
TTTTATACATAATTTGGGGTTTTCTGTTCTTCATTCCTCATGTGGGGGGGGGAAAATAAAAAGGAATGAGCTCTAAAAAGGACTGACAGAACATGGAAAAAAAATGAAGTGTAAGATCCATTTGCACTTGGCTTGTTGTTTGTTGTTTTGTTTTTTAATCAGAGGGGGAAAAAGACCCAATTACTGCGCTGAAATGAAAGATTCACTCCAGATAGTCATTGACACTTGTCAGACTGCACTTTATAGCTTTCCTTCATGACCACCAGTACAATAAACTCCCAGTGTTTGACTTCCAGTGCAAACACTTCAAAACATCAAGTACACAAAAACAGTCTGTACAGAGTATCTTCACGATAGTCCCTAAATGTCCTCCAATGTTATTCAAAGAATGAGAAAAGTATTTGTTCCAAGATATGTAAAAAAGGGGAAAATTTGATGTGATGCTACTTCAGATTAAAACCAAGCAATTTATTTTTTTTTTGCTTTATATGCTCTCCAATCCCATGTCTGTCTACTTACAAATCTCTCTGTACAATGGAAAAAGGAACACAATTTTTAGTTGTCCAAATTATAAGAGACTGTAATACACAAAAGCAATAAACACAGGTTCTGCCAGCAATCAGATAACACTTATCGTAAACAATAGCTTTTGCAATTTATTTGAAACAGGTTCAGCTGCTACAACTGAAGATTTGGTTATTCTTATTTTTGTGTTGGATTTCCAGCAGGTGGTGAGGACATGATAGAAGTGTTTAACCACAAGAGATTTTTGAAAAGGGACTAGTATTGCATTGCATATGAAGTATAACAGAGACTTATTTTGCCAAATCAGTTTTCCAACTCCCAGTGGCCTCTACTAGTTTGTAGAGGCGACTTCTGAAACTTTCTTTTTCTTGGCTTTCAGCTCTCCCCACACTACAAACAGCTTGATGCCACACAAAAGGTGACCCACGTTCAGAAGTGACTCCAAACCTCATCAGTGCTGTGAGCTGGTTTCTTATGCAAGTGGGAAATTGTACAATGCACTGAAGTAAATGTTAATTGCAGATACGAGCCCAGAAAAGATGGACTAAATTTTCTGCAGTAGTATTTGGAGAAGTGTGATTTATTGTAGCTCTGGGAACCAGGGAAGGAGCCCTGAGAAGTCTTAACATCCTGCTTCAAGTGAATACCGCACCATGAAAATGCTGCAAACACCGCTGTGTGAGTGACATATCAGAATAGCAATCCCTGCACGTGTTCAGTTACCATGATGGGGATATTTCTGCAACAAGGATGAAGACTTAGTTAAGCACCTTAAAGGCTGGGTGGGACAGAGCAGTCCTCTCCACAGATCCTACCTCTAGAGAGATGCAATGGATCCACCTTGCGCCATGCAGCTGGGTTCTCCTACCCATCTCCTTGCTTCCAGAATCCTCAGAGGCTGAGCTCATCCATGTGGGAAACAGAAAAATGCTTTATAGACTCTTCAAGTGAGTAACTGTTTTCTGTCCCATTTTCCCAGTCTCAGGGAGATCAGATCCAACAGGTTCACTGATAATTTCCATGAAGACAAGGAATGTTTTAACATGAGTATCAGTGGCCAAGGATTCACAGAATCACAGACTGGTTTGGGTTGGAAGGGACCTTAAAGATTATCAAGTTACAACCCCCCTCCCATCAGAAGGGACACCTTCCACTAGACCAGGTTGCTCAAAGCCTCATCCAACCTCACCTTGAACACTTCCAGGGAGGGGGCTTCCACAAGGGGGATTCGACAGTGATGAAGCCACAAAAGAAAAATTTGCTGCAACCTAACATTATCTCCCTCCTTCCAGGTATACGTCACTTTGAGTTGCAAGATACTTAAGGTTTGAACTTTATTTTCCTAAAGAAGATTAGCAAGAAAATGGAAGGTTAACAGAACATTAAGGTTCAGAATTTAAATGAACTAGTTAAGAAAAACAAGGCTGTAATTCTCATAACCACTCTATGTCAACCATCTTGCATATCTTCAGAACTCAGTGCTGTCACAGAGGCTGGGAAATTTATGTTGCAGCATACCTGTAATATGACAGAGTTACATTTATTGCAGGAACTTTTAATTTCCTAACTTGTACATTAAATTCCCAATATAGTTTTGTGTTAACTCTCTTCTGTTGGTGGTGGGTTTTTTTATACGCTCATTTCCCATGCTTTAAAAATAAACAAATGAAACCGTGTTTGAATACTGAAATAAATGCAGATGACTTTTGCCAATTTCTACGTACAATTTACAGACTAAATATATCAATCCACCTCACACCTATACGTTTAGAATCAATTACTGAAATAACCATATTTAGTGTGCAGAATCCAACAGCACACATAATTGAAGCCTTGCACATTAAAAGTTTAGAGAAACCTTATGTAGGTGTGACTAGAATTTCAACAACCTACAGAGTTACTTCAAACAGCTCAAAAAGGCACAATATAGTTAAGGTTCCGGGTAGGAAAAGGGGACTTGGAAATCTTAAAAACTCCTCCCAGAGGGAACTGGTTTACATCATGTTAGCTTTCCTCCTCAATCTTCCAAAAACCCCTCCTCAAAACCATGACTAATACAACTCCATTTGACAAGTTTTTTTTTCTGTAACTGAGTTGTTAAAAGTCTTTGGGCCAAGAACACAGTGGCAGCCATCCCAGCCAAGATGCCACCTACGCTTGCTTGAGAAGCGCTCGGTGCCTTTAGTGGCCATAACTTCACCTTGAGTTTTTCCTCATCCAACTTGAACAGAGCCCATTCCTGCATGATGCACTTGGCAAGGAATTTCTGCCCGGATTAAACTTCTTTACCCTCCTGCAAATGCCCAGCAAAATTCAGTTAAAAATACTCCCTTTTCTATCAACTCAATAAGCAGGGATTCTTTAGCAAGACATCAAATGAGCTTATTTAGCACAAACCATTTCCACCCTGACTTGCATGAGCAAGGGGAGAGAAAGCACCGCAGTTCCTCTGGCCGAGGCTGCCTTCAGGTTAGTGCCCTGCCAGCACAGCCCGAGTCGGCAGCCCTACACACACATTTCCTAAACTCACATTTGTTTTTAGGGAGGGAAAGATGCATTGAAAGAGGCATCCAGGAAAAACAGAAGACCTCACAGCTGACGTAACCCAACAATCATCTTCAAAGTTTTTTCCTTCTAAAATGGGGACTGAGTAAGAAAACTATTTCAAACTATTCTTCTTCTGCCCCAAATCTGCAAGCTAGTTCAAACAGCAAGAGAAAGATGACCATCTCACCTCTTGCAAGAACATATTTCAGAAATGGAGGCTAGCAAATGACAGACGCTTTTATTTTTGCAGCCTCGAGATGTAGAACAGATCCCAAATGCCATTTCACATTGCTGCATTCATTCATAGTTCAGCCCATCTTCAACAGAGGCTGAACCTTCAAAACGGCTGCTGTGTCTCATCCCAGCAGACATATTGCACTTTCCCAGACCAAAGTTTAAAAACCCCAAAATAGCTATAGCGAATGTGCCTGGTACAGACGCTGAGGAAGGGCAATCTGGGTCGTCTTCTCCTTGCAAAACTATGCTAAAGTCTGGCCAGACTCCAGGGATGCACATTTCTCTGCAGATGGTTAGAGCAACATTGAACAGTAGGAACCATAAAAGACTTCCACTTCTGATTATGCATATTATGATTTTTATTTTTTTTTTAAAGAGGGTGGGCTTCTCCTCACTCCACCCCCCTTTTTAAAAAAACAACAAACCAAACTATTTAAAGGTAGTCACCACATGCTTAGATTTTCCCATCCAGCATTTGTTTAGCTTAAGCTACCTCAAACCAAAGTTATTTTATCTGTTCAATATATTACAGTCCGGTATACTGCAGAGCTGACTGAATTACTGCCAGAGTGCTATGTAAATCAAACCCCCATGTTAAGTAAAACAGTAATGCAATGCAATGCAATGCATGCCTGTCCACAATCATTCAGCTATAGGTGTCACTCCCACGTTTACCATATGAATAGATGAAGATTCCCTCAAAGCGACAGAATCTTAATTCTCCCCTCAGATTCAAATGTATGCATTAAGGAAACACTTCAAACATCAATATCTTTTCCTCCTAGAGGCACACTTCTTGTCTGTAATTAGTTTCCATTGGTCAAGTGGTTTTGCTTCTATATACCAGGCTATAGTAATGTTTTAAGTGATGCTCTATGATTCATCTTATACTATCTAATATGAGTTTTTTTCCCCTAACCCAGAATAAGAAGGAACGGAGAGAAAAAGGCAAGAAGGGGGGAAGTAAAATAAAGATTGCCTGCAATCATATTGTTACACTGTGCACAATTTATGGCTGGCACACATCCAGTTTGTGGTTGCGATAAGAAATGTGTAATCCTATTATACGGAAAGGAGTCAGAATGTACAAATAGGTCTTGGAAATAGGAACTTCTCCTGTAAGAGAATTCTTCTTACCATAATAGTTCTGCAAGCAGGTCTAGATGGTAGCCCTTCGCTATTCTCCCCACTACTAATGGAAAGCCAACTGTCAAAACAATTCACCACACATGAGCAGGGATTTTTGCAGAAGACAAAAAGAATTTGCATTGTACATGTTCGTGTACAAGAGTGATGTTAATTAGAACAACAGCTACGAGTCCTTGCGGCCTGGCATGCAAAGAGCGTACTGCACTGCACAGAGAGCCTGGTTTGCCCCAGTGCTGCCACATTCTGCGAGGCTGTCAAATCCTGCACACTAAGCAGTTTTGATGAAACATTAACTGCTTACCCACAACAAAAGCTGGTTCTCATGGCATTTTGTGTTATGTTTCCTTCATAATACAATACAGAAACTACTTCCCAAACACAGGGTTACTGGGCTGATAAAAGCACATTCTTGCACCAAAAGTAGAAAACCAAATACCACCTACCATGTAAGTCAGCATCCCTGTGGAGTTAAATTCCTGGACAATTCCAACCTGGTTATCTATTTTTCTCATTTCCTTCACATGACAATACTGCATTATAGAATCACAGAATCATTTTGGTTGGAAAAGACCCTGAAGATCAAGTCCATTACTGTGGGTATGATTCAAAAAAGTGGCTATGTGTTCCCCGGCTTCCCCCACGTGCGTAAGTGCTTTAGACTTACACGAGATAAGTTAAAATACTGGACAGCAGTCTCTTGAGAGACAGCCATTTTCTGCATAAGGACTCTTGCAGCAGGAGGTGATGAGATCCATACCAGAAGCGTCTGCTCTCCCCAGTGAACCAGGTTGCCGCTTAACCTTATTCCTGTCTGACCAAAAAATAAGTTCCTCAGAGAGAAGAGCTTTTGAAGTGCAAAATATTAAGAAAGGGCTTTTTCACAGAATCATGGAATCATAGAATTGTGTAGGTTGGAGAAGACCTTTAAGATTGAGTCCAACCGTTAACCTAGCACTGCCAAGTCCAACACTAAACCACATCTCTAAAGTGCCACACCTACAGGTCTTTTAAATACCTCCATGGATGGTGACTCAACCACTTCCCTGGCAGCCTGTTCCAATGCTTGACAAAAGATGGGTAGACAGGTGCTTAGGGACATGGTTTAGAGGTAGATTTGGAAGTGTTAGGTTTATGGTTGGGCTCAGTGATCTTAAAGGTCTTTTCCAACCACTATGATTCTGTGACAAGCCTTTCCGTGAAGAAATTTTTCCTAATATCCAGTTTAAACCTCCCCTGGTGCAACATGAGGCCATTTCCTCTTGTCCTATCACTTGTTACTTAGGAGAAGTGACTGACAGCCACCATTCTTTTTCCAGTGAAAAAGAATAAATAAAACAACCCACCTACATGTGTGTTATGCAGAAGTAAAGGATATGGTCATATGGTTGCAAGGTAAACATAAGCATCATAAATTAGCTCAAGCAGCAGCAGCAGAGTATACGAACTTATTATGAACCCCATCAGACTGTGGCTAGAGTATTATCAGCTTGCAAACAACCTGGTTTGGTATATTTGTACATAGCAAGCTATACTGGGTATATTTTCATGACACTGCAATTACTTCTGTGACTGTAACACAGACATACTCAATAAGCCCCAACAAATGCCTTTAGCATCCTGCCTTTCAACTTGCTGCAGCAGCAGAGCTCACAGGTAGGAGATATAATTCTCTCCAGAGTAGAAAAGGGAATCAGCAGTGAGAAAGGAAAAAAAGGGACAAAATAAATAGTTCTATTAAAATCAATATACTCTACATTTACAGGCATACAGAGACAGTGACTAAATGGTGTCCTCGGTCAGAGGAGTACATGCACATTTCCATTAAGCTCAGCAGGAGGATATGTGTGTGTAAACCAGCATATAAACATATTAAATAAATAAGGTATCTTGTTTTTTTAACCTTAAGTAGTACTCTCCCATTAAAATCACTGAATTCTGGATCTTCCTAACTACTCTATGATCCCAGCATCAGGCCACATGGAGACTGAGGGCAGCCTCAGGTCAGACTGGATGAAGTGCCTTCCAACCTCAGCAGTTCTGTGAGTCTGTGATAATTAAATAATATTTATTACTTGCAAAAAAGGTTGAATGTCACAAATTCTAAGTGTAAAATGACAGTGAGGGAATCAGATTAAAATGATTCTGTTGAGTTAAAACGGGCAGTAACACATATATTGCAATCCAATTAGCAGAGAAGCTTTTCCACATGTTGTTAAAGTGCCTTTTGCACTGAACTACCTTCACCTGACCTGACAAGCGGTGAATTATCTGTTGTAGCTGGACTCTGCTGCAGATTAATTAAAAGAAAACAGCAGAAGAAAGATGGAACTGAATTGTACAGAAACTGCGTAATTTTCCTATTAATATGAACCTCGCATGTTAATACGAACCTAGTAGTTCGCAAAACCCTCCACTAACAGGAAAGTAATGAGTAATCCAAAGTAGTTAAAGACAACAAAAGCAATCAAAAATCAGCTCCTTAAAATAAAATAATGCTGAGACTTGTTAAAAATGTCATATGGATTCTTTGTTTCTTTTGTGAGTTTTAGGTATTTGTTGGTTGGGGTTTTTTCCCAGCTTTTTCTCACTACAGTTCAGTGTTGCCATTACAAAGAGAAGCAGAAGACACCGTTGTGTGTACTTGCAGACAGAAATCCCCAGCAACTATACTGCGAACAAAAGCAACAGCATAGCTGCACTGCATAGCAGGGCAGGTCATTTAATCAAAATAGCCTTAAAAAAATTCATAATCACCTTCTGAGGGTCACTCGAGGTTTCCTGCAAGAAACACATGACTATTTGTTAATCCAAGTACCGCTTTGGAGTCAGTTCAGGAAGACCAAGAGGGCAATTGTTAGATCTGGGAAGGACCGCCCAGCTGACTTGTGTGGTTGAGGTCCAGCATGATGGCAGCATGGTGATGCTGCCCTTCTTGCCATCCCGGGCACCCATTGTTTGAGTGACCCCCACGTGCACTCCCCAATTTCATTTGGGAGGAAAGCAATGGCACTGCAGCCCGAGAAAGTCTTCACCACCACCCCCAAATGTTAAGTTTTAGACTCAAGCTGTTCTCCCCATAATCATGAAACAACATCTCCAGTGCACAACTCTGGTCCTGCCATGCAGCTAGCATGAAAATAAAGGTGTGTTGTTTCCAGCTAGGCTGACCCACCTATAGCTGGATCGCCTCTCACCCTTTTACTTTCTCCTTTCCATAAGTGACCTCCTGGAAACCATTAAGTAGCTTCAAAAGGCGCTGTCATGATGACAGGAAACAAGTTGTCACCTGGGAGGTATGTACAGAAGTATTTTTGGATGGAAACCACTGTACTTTGCTGACATATTTTCTTTAAAACTCTTCTATCCTTGCTTGGGACATGCAAGCATGATTAAGAGCCATCCTCTGACTTCTGCTGGTTTCTGTGCTGAAATTATATTGCTGGTTTTTTTATATCTGGCTGAAGTGTGAGTAACCGATGTCATTATCAACTCAGAGCTGCTGAGAAAATGGAATCTGCTCTTTTACAAAATTCTTCAGCTAAGATAAGTCATATTGCCTCTATAGTCTACGTTTTACATGAAAAAATGCACATGGACACAAATAAATCAGCAGCTGAGTCTTCAGCATAGTCCACTTATGAGGAAAGATCCTAGCACATCTTCTCCATCATCTCCCAACAAACAAGCAGGCAGATTAGTGGAAAATTTTGTAAGTGTCTCGATGACTTGGAAGGGGTTCCTGGTACCTGCAACAATGCTTAAACCATGTAGGAACAAATAATCCCCTTGCACAAGCGTGGCTGGTAACATCAGAATACATCTTTTCCACCTATGTTTTAGAAAAGACCATTTACTTAACTTGTTGAATGACCTGTAGATACACAAACAAACATCTTTATTTTTTCTAGCCTTCTATATGGACTAAAAGTTATGTTGCACCAGGAAAGCCTGAAGAAAGGCAAAAAGGAATTACATACTTTGACAGTACATGTTACTTTTCCTTCTTTTGCAATTTGTTCCTTATTTTATCTCATATTTTGCAAGCATGTATTTTGATCTTTGTTTTAACTCTACAGAAAGGAAAAAGGAATGGAGAAAAAAAAAAGCATGAAATAAGGGTGCTGTATGAAATGCAAGGATAGATAATTTGGTACTGGTGGAGGGAAAAGACAAAAATTGTACTGATATATGGAAAAAAACCCCAAACAAAACCATACATGAGCTATGAAAAATTAAAGATGACCAAAAAGGTCCGTAATTAACAACAGATTTCCCACTGACCAGTTACATTCTGAGTGATTATGGTCATAATAACCAACTTCATTTATTCATTTAATTTATATGGGGAGAAAAAGAAGATTAAAAAAGGCAGAGAAATACAGGAAAAAGCTTCAGATGAAAGCACTTTATTTCCCAAGTTCTATTTCCTCTGAGAAACAGTAAAAACAGAGGTAGACTATTAAAAAGCCTACTCTTGTTCAAATTGTCAATTTAAAGACTTCAGTCCAAGAAAACTGAAGTATGAAGAAATGCCTCCCCCCCTGAAAGCCCGAGAACTCATCTCCCCATCAGTCTCCAAGTCAAACACAATACTGTACGAGTCTACCCAGAAGAACACATCAGTTGTATTAAAGTCCCAATGCAGTTTTCATACGGTTCATTGTTTGAGCTAATTTAATTAAAAGAGGGTCCAGATGATAATTATCCTGGCAAAAGGAAACTGTATAGACAACACAATGGCAGACTGCCATGATCATTGTATCTTATCTCTTAACTGAAAACACAGCTAAAGGAAGAGGATGAAAGAAGCCCACTTTGCTAACCATCACAAAAGCTGACATTTTCCAATCACTTCCACAGGCCTTGTCCAGTCTGCCAGCTTTTGTCAACTGATGGGGTGCTGTGAACAGGACCATGAGCAGTTTAAGCAGGAAAATTTACCATCACAGCATGCTACAAGGACAACTTAGTCATGCCTCTGGGCAATGAAGAAGGCATTATTTACAGCCCAAACTGGTTTGGGCTTCACTTTCAACACCACTATACAATTTCCTAGGGAAATGTAGTGTTTGCTTCTGTCTATAAGACCAAAGTCATACCAATTTGTTAAGGACAGAGCTCCACTCAAATCTGAGCCTTCTATGGAAACCTTTCTGAAAACCACTCTTGGATTAGGAATATTCCTTAAAAGTTTGTAGGGACATAAATCAGAGCTGCTGATCAGCACACTCATATAGTTCAAAGTCTAGTAATACTAAACTGAATTTCACTGTCTGAGAAGAAATATTTCCATGAGCAGACATTTCTAAATTAGGGATGCTTTTAGGTTTTTTTTAATGACTGGAAGATATTTTTGCATGCAATTTCAATTCCTATCTACACACTGCCAAGTGAAAGTTTTTCTGTTAGTATTGTACAAGAGTAGAAAAAGAAAAGGAATAAACAAACAAATTCAATCTCTGCCCAGCAGGCGAATGTTTTTAATAGAAAAGCAAAAACTTGAGAAAAAAATAAAAAGGTCAAATGATTTTACCAAGGTCAAAAGAGCAAGCCATGGGAAAGCTAGGAGTAAAGTCAAGCACATGATTTCAGCTGAGAATTTTAGAGTTTGAGGCCAACAGCTCCCCGATAGACCTCCTCTTGTCTCTTGGGTCTCTATGTCTCTAAATGCATACTCCAACCTTAAAATAAATAAATTTTCCTAAGCTGGAATGAAGATACTTTGATTTAATGTCCAAGAGGAAAGATGTTTCAGAGACTAGGAAAGTAACTGTTACAGGTGAGAAGAGGCTCATACCTATTACTTCTCCAACAGCCTTTGAGACATCATACAAATGATGGGAAGTTGGTAGCCAAACAGATTTCAGTAAGGCAGCCTCTGATCAGGCTTTGTCTCAGTTACATCTCTGAAATAGAGAGAGTAGCCCACTATCCCTGGACAAGGTTTTGCAGGAGGTATGTTAAGCAAGTCTAGTATGATTGTTTTGGAGGACAACTACTCTAAATGCTGATAGATTAAAATAGTACTGCATGATTGTGTCCAAATAAAGTAGAAAAGAATGCATTTTAAAGCTAAAATAGAAATACAGTCCTCTCAGATTGGTGTGCTCATCCTCTCTGCTCTTTTCCAGTTTAGAAGAACACAACAAGTAGAAGAGAGACCGTAGAGCACCAGATGTAGGCATCAGTCATCTTCACCTCCAGCCATTACCCCCTCCCAGTTTCAAGAGCTTTCTGCACTAACGCACACACCACAGGCAGCTGCTGTGGCTGCTACACGACCATTAAGTGATAACAGATGATGGGAGAAGAGTCTTCTGCAGAAATGCTCATTCCTGAGCACACCTTTCATACTGCAAGAAGTTTGAGAGTTTCCCAGCTCAGACAACTCTTCGACAAAGCATAATAAAAATCCATCCACACAGCCAAGGATCTGCCCTTAGCCAGCGGTAATTAAAATTAATCATTCACAATTATTTTCATGGACATGTTCAAAAAGAGACACTGCCAGCTCACCGAATCCTCAAAGTTGACAGACCTTGAAATAGGCTGCGGTCAGTACAGAGTGTTCCTGGGTTTCAAGCAGTTAAAAACATGCTTTGCATATCGATTCACCCACCCACTCGCAGAACCTGCAGCACCGACAGAGCCACCTCAGTCCTGCAGTCAAACCTGGCAGCAACAAGGAGGATGGGTAAGGAAAGATTTTTCAGATAAATATTGCAATGTCTGTAATTACTGCTGCCCTGCTGGGATGCAGGGCCGTACGAGTGTTAAAATTTCTTATTCATGAATCTTAGTGTCTTCTGAACTTGAGATTCTTCTCCTGTTTTCCACACATTTGTATGAAGTTTTTAATCACTATCCTCTTCCCTTTCAGCTTCACTAGTCACTGCTTATGCTATTCTGAGGGAGGTGAAGAGGTTTCTAAGGTACAGAGGAGCCTGAAGGTTATCAGCTTCCAAGCTTCAAAAACTACTGAAGAAGTTACATTTATAGAGGTAAAAGAATGAATAAAATTTGATGTAAGGGATGAGGACTGTCACTTTCTGGAACACTATTTACTTATACAAGCAATTTTTATGAGTGATCATCTACTATTCATGATAGCAGCCTTGATCAATTCTGTCCCTTTGAAACTTATCATAAAATGTAAAAGTGCATGTCTTATGTATATAAACCCAAAATTTCTAGGCAGTATGTAAGACCAAGACTGTAACATCACAGAGAGAAAGCAATCTCACACCTAGCAGATTGCAGATCCCTAGGTATCTACCTGCACACCGCTCCTTCCTTCCTTGCCATCAACTGGAATATTGATTTTTACAATACACACCAGGAAAAAAATTTTCACCAGATATACTGAAGAAGGAGCAGGATAATGCGATCGTCTGCCTCCCACAATGTGTGTTCTGTAGCTGGAGCTCAAAACTGCAACTAAAAGCAAGAGATGGTGGAAGATCCAACTTCTTACATTAATCAACTTTTCAGTCAGAAGACTTGAAAGGCACAGATTTGCTGAAATAGAGAAATGCCTGATAAATATGTTTCCCTTTTTATCCTTACAATCTAGAGTGATTTTTCTGTACTGTATGGAGGTATGATGCTGTGCAGGAAACAGGAGCACTGAATGGATAGGGAAGAGCTACACAGGCAGGGCTCAGGAAATCTCTTTAGGAAATTCAGTCAGAGAAAAGGAGGTAAACAGTGTAAAACAACTGTAGCACTCAAGTTCAGAAGTCACCATCAGCGACACTGCACCAAGTCTGAAAATGTCACAAGAATTCTTTAT